>NW_018020955.1:34914-41316 GCF_002006095.1 Pseudomyrmex gracilis | reverse complement strand
AATAATTTTGTGTCCAATAATTTGGTGTCGAATCAATCGGTGTCGAATCGTACTTTGGTCAAACGGAACACGCCCAATCGTAGCGGATTGCTCGATTATTAGATCTCGCAGGTCTTTCAACATAATCGGTAAGTGCGAGACACAAAATCGACACTAGTCACTGAGTGTTCTCAAGCAAGATGTGTGACGACGGACGTCGCACTCAGGCGTATTGATGTGCACTGTAAAATATTGACAGTTCACGACACAAGATGCGTGATCGGCTCTTTAATGCGCTACACTGCAAATTACGCAGGACACAGTCCGAGATTACGTGCTGAGGAGCACAATAATTGCAAAGACGCTGAACAATGAGCTGGACAGCGTTGCATACACGTGTGAGCGCGTGAACACAGATGTTGCGGAACACGCGGTAAAGCGAATAATGAAAACTGGAGTGACACTGAGCAAAGAGCTAAACAGCGCGCGATATGCACGTGCGCGCGTGTTGACAAAGAGTACACGGAACGACACACGGCAAAATGAATAATTTAAAGCGCGTATCTGTGCGCGAACGATTGACTGCACGACGCTTGTTGTAGGCGGGAGGCTCTACAGTTACAGTTTCACTGCCTCATCCTTGTGCGAGGAGACAAATTTGGTATCTCGCTACGAATCGGCACTGTCTTGGCACGGTAGTGGTTTTTCCGGCACTGCGCGCGGATATAACACATACACTGCACATCGGTCATAGAGTTACAATAACCTTGTGCGGGTCTGCGTTTAGCTTGCTTTGTACTGTTCTTTTCACTCACACTTTCCCGCACACTGTTCGTATCGATCCGTATGTCCGTTTTCCGTTTATCCGGCTCGAAGGACCATTTAATGTGCACTCGCCTCCGATAATTATTATTTTTGCGCGCACACTAATTTTTATTTATTTGTTCGCCGGTACGAGATTCGGGATAAGGCAATGATCGGTACACAACAGAGTTCACAACAGTTAACTGAGTATGTTGGATTTATTTATTACTAAGATTTGTGCCGGACTAAGAGCTCTTGCGTTACTTGTTTTTCGGACGGATGTGTGTCGTACAGTGCCCGGCTTTCTTCGATCACTCGGTAACATTGCCTTTGTAGCACACGCGGTAGGCTCGTGTGATTTTAGGCAACCAATGAACGAGCGACCGCGACTGTTTGCCTCAAGAATGTTTATGTCGAAAATACAGAAAAAAGAAACGAAAACAGTACGTTCGCTCTGGTATAACGTTTAACCGGCGATCAAGGTTTCGAGAACATTCTCGAGGCAAGAAGTCTGATTTTCCGGAACAATACATTTCGGAGAAAAGAAATATAAGCACTGCTGCCTGATAATGCCAGATCTGCCAACACCTATGTTAATAGGCGTCGACTTATGGCATAAAATGAAATTCCCGATAATACCAGAAAAACAGAACAAACCACGGGAAAAAGCAACACCAGCGTGTGCCATGACGCAGGGACTAACGCCACTAACAAGCACAAAGAAAAAACGCTTACAGACATTTTTAGAGGAAGAATTCAAAAAATTTACCGACGTGAAAAAGCCGAGTAACATCTTACAACATCACGTACGAGTAAAAACCGATATACCGATAAAACAGCGATATCGGCTACGGAACCCAGCGATGCAAGTCATTATCAATACTGAGGTCGATAAAATAATAAACGAAGGAGTTATAGAACCATCACGCAGTGCGTGGAGCTCACCAATCGTTATAGTCAAAAAGAAGAACGGAGAACACCGGTTCTTCATCAACTTTCGAAAAGTCAATGAGGTGACGGAAAGAGACGCATACCCCCTCCCGCATATTTCGGCCACACTCGACAAACTGAGAGGCGCAAAATATCTACCGACAATAGATCTAAAAAATGGATACTGGCAGGTACCACTGACACCACAAAGCAAACCAGTAACGGCATTTACAGTGCCAGGAAAAGGATTGATGCAATTCCGGGTAATGCCGTTCGGGCTACATTCGGCACCCGCCACGTTTCTACAATTACTAGACACGGTGCTGGGACCAGAGCTAGAACCACGCGTGCTCGTGTATCTAGATGATACAATCGTCACGAGTAGGACGTTCAACGAGCATATCGAACTTTTAAAAGAGGTTTTCCGACGACTACGACAGGCAAGACTAAAACCAATCTCAGAAAATTGCTTGGTTTGCCGACAAAAAGTAAAGTACCTTGGACACGTGATAAACAGAGACGGCATCCACACAGATCCAGAAAAAGTAGACGCAATTGCTCAATAGCCAACTCCGACAACGTTAAGAAAGATACGCCAGGTTTTAGGGGTCGCGTCATGGTACCGACAATTTATCAAAGTTTTTGCGGCAACCGCGGCACCCCTCACGAATTTAACAAAAACATGAAATGGCAATTGGAGGAAGAACAAGAAGATGCTTTTCAAAAATTAAAAGCAAGCCTCACTTTGGCACCAGTACTAACTTGTCCGGATTTTACACGCCGGTTTTACTTGCAAACAGATGCAAGTAAGCTGGGACTCGGAGCAGTACTGACGCAGAACACCGCAGAGGGCGAGCAAGTAATGGCATACGCCAGAAGAACATTGAGCGGGGCTGAAAAGAATTACAGCGCGACAGAGCTGGAATGTCTAGCAGTCATATGGGAAATCAGACGAATGCGCATGTATCTTGAAGGATACGAATTCACGGTAATAACCGATCATCACTCGCTCAAATGGCTACAACGACTGGACAAACCAACAGGTCGATTGGCGAGATGGCTGTTCGAGCTACAGCAATACTCCTTCAAAGTCAAATATAGGAAAGGCGCATTAAACAAGGTAGCGGACGCACTTTCGCGACAACAAGAAATCTGTCAACTACAGAGAAACGCACCATGTAAACGGTATGAAACCATGACGCAGAAAGTAAAAAATCGACCAGAGGATTTTCCGGATTACAGAATTCAAGGTAACAAATTATACCGGCATGTGCTTCACAATCTAGACTTCCGGAAAACAGACCCGGAAGAACAATAGAAGCAATGTTTACCAAAAATTGATAGGAAAAATATAATGTTCCAGTTCCACAAAGAACCAACCGCAGGACATCTCGGCGTAGCAAAGACAATCGCACGGATTGCACAATTGTATTACTGGTCAGGAATGTTCAAAGACGTGATGAGGTACGTAAGAATTTGTGAGATTTTTTTACAGCACAAAATCCCATCAACGAAGCCGGCAAGAAAACTATACACGGAACCAGTCAACGCCCCGTGGCAGCAGGTTACTATTGACCTAATAGGACCATTACCAAGGTCAAACCAAGGCTGCATTGGGCTATTTGTAATGCAGGACCGATTCAGGAAATGGGTGAAACTAACGACACTCCGGAAAGCCACCGGGACAGCAGTAACAAAGGCATTGTACGAGCAGATCATACTTCGACACAAGTGTCCAGAAGAAGTAATTTTGGACAACGGAACTCAGCTGAAATCAAAGCAAATGGCCGAGGTACTACAAAACATGGGCATCCGCCACCAATTCACACCAGCAAGGACGCCACAATGCAATCCGGTAGAAAGAACAAACAGATCCATCAAAACGATGGTAGCACAGTTCGTAACACGCACCCAGAAACGATGGGACGAGAAGATATCAGCGTTACAAGTTGCTTATAACACGGCTCGGCACGAAGCAACCGGATATTCGTCTGCATACTTAACCTACGGCCGAGAACTAACGCGACCAAACGCCGAGGACCGACCGCAACGAAGAAACGCCGCCAAACCACACGAACTCAGAAAGCGCGTTGACGATGCGTTCGAACTAGTAAAAATAAACTTTGCAAAAGCTTTCCAGCGGCAAGCACGGCACTATGATCTCAGAAGAACTGGAGGCCGGAATGTGAAGAGCAAGTATGGAAATGAGTATATCCGCTCTCAAATAAAGCAGAAAATTTCAACGCAAAACTTGCACCACGATATATCGGGCCACTCACACTAAGACGTTACATTTCACCTGTAATTGTCGATTTACAGGATAATCAAAACAAGTGGCACCGACACGTTCACGTGCAAGATTGAAAACGACTATTACCCGAATCCGACAACAACAGCGACAGCAAAGACAACAAACTCAAGGCCGATGAAGCGGGAAACATAGCCGCGCACGTGTCCAAAACACAGGCCGCCGAGAAAAGTCACCCCGAGAAAAACAACAGATCGGGTATAAAAGACGGACCGAGCACAGCAGGGACAGCATTCGAAGCAATGGACGCGGAGAAAACAATCAAGAAAACTTACGCAGCGATGACAGACAAATTCCTAGAGGTACTATTCGAGAGCGTCGTGCGGCTCGTCCAGGAGGCACCGCAGCCCTCGGATCCACCACCGAAGAAGAATCGCCGAGAGATACTGCGCGAGTTATTCGACGACTCAGACCTCGACAAGAATTTGGAAAAGCAATCGGTTGAAAAAGCACGGAAAAAGCAGCTCCGGGAAAAGGCCGCTAAAATCCGAGCGCTCACTGCACCGGATATCAACCGGCACCGACCACCGCCAGGCCGACAAATACGGCCATATTGAACGGAGCCGTACCCAGCAACGCGACCAAACCGGCAGGAGGACAATAGCACAAACAAAGTGAGCGCCGGGCAAAACACCACCGACGATCCAGCCAAGCCGCCGATACCGCAGGACAAAATAAAAATAGAGCCGGGACGTTTCATTGACGTTCCACACTGCGCCCGACACATCTGGCGGAAATACAAGGTGGATTTGAAAGACGGACGATGGCTGCTCCGTTTCAACGAGCGCGGACAGCTCAAGACGTGCAGGCGTACGTCTCCTCCCTAAGAAGGGAAGAGATGTAACGATGTACATCGTTACGGCCGGAATCGACCATCTGTCCCGACCTACAACACGGCGCTTAGCGCCAGATAAGAACTTAAATAAATCAGCGTATATTAGATATACGCTGACGGCTTGCGCGCCGCCCGCACCGCGCGCTCCCCCGCGCCACGAAACGGCCTGCGCGCCGCCCACACCGCGCGCTACCCCGCGCCTACAAGTACCAGCTGGTACCGCGCCGCACCGCGCGCCTCGCCGCGCCACGAAACTGACAGCGACAAACAACTATCTGTTTTCNNNNCCGCGCGCTACCCCGCGCCACCGAGCGGCCCGAGCACCGCCCGCACCGAGCACTTCCCCGAGCTTACAAGCGCCAGCTGTTACCGCGCCCGCACCGAGCGCCTTGTCACGCCGCGAAACAGAACAGCGACAAACAAATATGTGTTTTTCCGCGCATCTTTGTCAACCTCCGCCTGCGGGAAATTGCGGGTATACAAGCCGGCCCAAAAACCGAGGAAATCAGACCTGCTCCGATCTCCGGGTTTACAAGTAGCACTCAAGGAAGCTTCTTCTTGGTCGGGCAAACCGACAGCAACTCAGCGATTCGATCTTCTCCAAGGAATCTTTAGATTCTTGGCCGTGGAAACCGGCAACCGCTCCGCTCCGGGGAATCTTAGATTCTCTGCCGGGTAAATCGGCTTCCGCTTCGCTCCGCTCCGGGGAATCTCTGGATTCTCTGCCGGGTAAACCGGCTTCCGCTTCGCTCCGATCCGCTCCGCTCCAGGGAATCTCAGAATTCTCTGCCGGGTAAACCGGCTTCCGCTCCGCTCCACTCCGGGAAATTTCAGGATTCTCTGCCGGGTAAACCGGCTTCTGCTCCGTTCCGCTCCGTGAAATCTCTGGATTCTCTGCCAGGTAAATCGGCTTCCGCTCCGCTCGGCTCAGGGGAATCTGTGGATTCTCCGCCGGAAAAACCGGCTCCCTTTCCGCTAGAGCCGCTCTAAGGGAATTGCGTATTCTCCGCCGGGCAAACCGATTCTTTCCGTTGGAACCGGTCCAGGGGAACGAGCACGTATTGCTATCACGTTTAGCTTCGCTACGAAAAGCCGGCAGCGCAAGCGAGATATACTCAAAAGTCACTTTTCTATCTTGTAAATAGTTTTGCTACAAACGCAATAAAACTCGACTTTCCAAACGCGGCATTCTGTAACGCGCTTTTTTGAAGGAAAGTAACTTTTCTCAATAATAAATATTATTTCGTGTAAATTTGCTAAAAAGCATTTTCGTAGCAACCGCACGTGACTTACAAGAACAAACTGTCTTACAGCCGAAATACAGTGTCAAGGCTACCGAGCGGCATAGTCAAGTCGCGCCGTTTAAATCACCGCCCGTGTGTAAATATTTTTCCCAAAGACGGAATGAAACTTCGTGCGAACGCGACCAGATCACGCACAGCCGACTAAATTTCGGGTGATACTCTATTGACCACAGTACGATTCGACACCGCTCGATTCGACACAGATTTATTCGACACCAAATTATTCGACACCGTACGATTCG
>NW_018020955.1:32193-34004 GCF_002006095.1 Pseudomyrmex gracilis | reverse complement strand
TAAGGAGGAGGGGGATGTAACGATGCAAATCGTTACGGCCGGGACCGACCATCCGTCCCGGCCAAAAACGCGGCGCTTTGCGCCAAATAATAACTCGAAACAGCGTATAGTAAAATATACGCCGACGGCCTGCGCGCCGCCCGCACCGCGCGTTACTCCGCGCCTACAAGCGCCAGCCGTTACCGCGCCCGCACCGCGCGCTCCGCCGCGCCACGGAACAAAGATACGACAAACAAACAGCTGTTTGTCCGCTCATCCTTGTAAACCTTCGCCCCGAGGAAAATTCGGGTATAAAAGCCGGCCCGAAAATCAAGGAAATAAGATCTGCTCCGATCTCCGGGTCTAAGAGTGGCATTCAGGGAAGCTTCTTCTCGGTCGGGCAAACCGACAGCAACTCAGAGATCCGTTCTGTTCCGAAGGAATCTTCGATTCTCTGCCGGGTAAACAGGCATCCGCTCCGCTCCGCGGGAATCTTAGATTCTCTGCCGGGTAAACCGGCATCCGCTCTGCTCCGGGAAATCTTGTATTCTCCGCCGGGTGAACCGGCATCCGTTCCGCTCTGAAGAATCTTGTAATCTCCGCCGGGTAAACCGGCATCCGCTCCGCTCAATGGGGAATCTTGTATTCTCCGCCGAGTAAACCGGCATCCGATCCGCTCCGCTCCTAGGAATCTCTGGATTTTCCGCCGGGTAAACCGGCTTTCTCCCTGCTCCGTTCCGGGAAATCTTTGGATTCTCCGCCGAATAAACCGGCATCTCTTCCGCTCCGCTCGGGGAATCTTCCGATTCTCCGCCGGGTAAACCGGCTCTCTTTCCGCTCCGCTCGAGGAATCTTCCGATTCTCCGCCAGAAAAACCGGCTCTCTCTTTGCTCCGCTCGGGGAATCTTCCGATTCTCCGCCGGGAAAACCGGCTCTCTCTTTGCTCCGCTCGGGGAATCTTCCGATTCTCCGCCGGGTAAACCGGCTATCTTCCCGCTAAAAAAACCCTCCGGTAATCTCACGATTCTCCGCCGGAAACGCCGGTCTGCTTCCCATTGAAACCGTGCGTGGAGAATAGCGTTTTTTCCGTCAAGCCAACTATCTCTTTCTGTTGGAGCCGCTCCAGGGGAAGAAGCGAAGAGCGACAATCAGAAAACCCTAGCGTAGAAGAATCGGTCAAACGACAAAGTCTACTTTCGGAAGAAAGTGACTTTTCGGCGTAATAAATATTTTTCCTCAAGAACCGATAAATACAGTTTGCAACGCGACCGTATATAAATCTCTCTTTTAATAGAAAAAGAGACTTTCCCAGCCGTAAAGACGGTTTCTCGCGATAAGACGCGTTTTCGAGCGTTACCGCGGATCTTGCTTTTAAGGAAACAAAACCTTTAGCCAAGGCTCCCGAACGGCCTTGACTGAGTCGCGCCGTTTAAATCACTGCTTATCTGCATACCTTAGTTTTTGTAGGGTGATACTCTATTGACCACAGTACGATTCGTCACCGCTCGATTCGACACCAAATTTTTGGACACAAAATTATTGGACACAGATTTATTCGCCACCAAATTATTAGACACCGTACGATTCGACACCAAATTATTCGACACCGTACAATTCGACACCAAATTATTCGACACCGTACGATTTGACATACAATTATTCGACTCCGTACGATTCGACACTAAATTATTCGACACTGTACGATTCGACACCAAATTATTCGACATCGTACGATTTGACACCGATTTATTCGACACCGTACGATTCGACACGAAATTATTCGACATCGTACGATTTGACACCAAATTATTCGACACCGTACGATTCGACAC
>NW_018020955.1:27107-31093 GCF_002006095.1 Pseudomyrmex gracilis | reverse complement strand
GTGTCGAATAAATTTGTGTCCAATAATTTTGTGTCCAATAATTTGGTGTCGAATCGATCGGTGTCGAATTGTACTGTGGTCAAACGGAACACGTCCGTTTTTGTATATATTTCTTTCCGGAGATTTGAACAAACCGGCTAAACACGTGACTTTTTCACGCATTATTCTGAGAATCACCGCACCGTAAATTCTTCCGTTTATTCTACTATTTTCTTTTTGTTATTTTTGTATATATTATTTTTAATTCTATTTTATTTGAATAAATCTTGTTCGTTTGTTACTTTAAATTACCGAGTTCACTCTTTTTCTTACCTTTCCCTGAATCCGACGAGCTACTCCGCAATTAAAAGGTATAAAAGAACGGAATTTTTTTCTCATGAAAAGTAGAATCGTTACAACAGAATAATTCCCCTCAAGCGCTAGGTACAATTACTATTTTATAACCAGAAAACATAGGAAAAGAAAAGAACGTAATTATAATATAGAAAAAAGAAAAAAAAATAAAATGACAAAATTAACAAATGTTGACAAGTATCCAAAAAGTGTAAATTTAACAAAATTAAAGATAATAAAACAAAAAATCAGTTAAATTATAAGAAAATAACAAAAACAAGTAGAATAATAAAAATAATAAAAAAGAAAAATATAATGTGAGTATAAAATAGACAATAGTCAAACATTTGTTAGTACAAAGCAAACAGAAAAGTTGATCATTAATGACAAAAAATAACAAAAATAATAAGATATATATGACAAAGTATTAAAAATATTTAAGACAAAATTAAAAATATTTATAACAAAAAATACAAAGATAAATATAAATTATTAAAGATTAAGAAAATACAATATAATAATCTAAATAGTTAACAATTGTAAATAAACAAGAAATAACCAAATGTATATACAGTGTAAAATAGCTAGCTGGAAAGTAAGAAATACCAAGAAAAACTTAAACAGAGCTAACTAACAGATGCTGATACAATCGTTTTCGGAATATGTCAAAGGGCTTTTTACGTATATCGGTAGGAATCGAGTTCGAGACGTCTACAGAAACGCATCTGAAGGAACGTTTAAATAATTCCGTACGAGACAAAGGGAGAACAAAAGCATCACTGGCTGCTCTGGTGTCACGGGAGCCATCGTCACGCCAAAAAACAAAGGTGTCATATAGAACCTGCGGGCGACGAGTTTCGAGTATTTTAAATACAAGACACCCAAGAAAAAATAACCTTCTAGGTGCAATTTTTAGCCAATGCAGACTTTCAAAATAAGGTAATATGTGTTCATACCACTTCACATTAAAAATGAATCTGATGCACATATTAAGAGAACGCTGAAGACGTTGATTGCATTCACTCGAAATATCGGAGAACAAGACACAACAATAATCAAAATGAAGAACAAGCAATGAAGACACAAGTCTAATGCGTAACTCAGTAGAGAGTAAGTCTTTCTGAGACTTAAACTGATGAAGAGAAGAATTAACACGCGACACGGTACGAGTGACGTGTTCTTTCCACGAAAGCGTACTAGTAATAGTAACGTCTAAATAGACAACTGAGTCACTATACGGCATCTCGCTCCCATTAACCAAGACCCGAGGCAAGCCGTTCAGAACAAAACTTCCAATATATCTTCTAGTACCAGAAATCATTGCAGTGGTCTTGCTGGCATTTAAAGTCAGTTTGTACGCAGTCGACCACTGAACTACATTACGGATATCAAGATTAATTTTAGTTATAGCTTTATGAAGAAGAGATGGCTTAGTGTAAATATATATAAGTAAATCATCCGCATAATAGTTGTATTTACAAAATCGTAAGTTTTTGCCAAAGTCAGAGACATAAAGAGAGAAGAGCAAAGGGCCGAGAACGGAACCCTGAGGGACGCCACACAGAACGGGCAGCTCATTTAAATAAACTCCCGTCACAGGATCTTTCACGACTTGTGTCCAAAGAGATAGGAGCAGAGCCACCTAAGAACAATACAAGAAAAATTTAGTTTTCAAAGTTTGTCAATCAAAGTACGGTGGTTAACGCAGTCAAAGGCCCTGGTGAAATCAAAGAACACAGATACAGTAATCTGTCTTAAGTCGGCAGTATATCTCATGTCGTCAACAACTCTAATAAGTGAAGTCTGCGTGGAGTGGTCCCGTCTATACGCATGCTGAAGAGGATCAAGGAGATTGTTAGCCTTCACGTAGTCAATGATTTGACGAACAACAAGGCGTTCAAGAACTTTAGAAAGAGAACACAAAATTGATATCGGCCTATAATGCTTAAGTTCAGATGGATATTTCACCTTAGGAATAGGACACACAATAGCTGATTTCCATTGAGAAGAAAAAACACCATGAAGTAGACAGTGGTTAAATAAATAAGCAATATGAGGTGTAATACTTGGTAGAGCACGACTAATTATGTCCAATGAAAAACCATCCATGCCAGCAGAGCCAGACTTAACCTCACGGATGGCGTGACAAATGTCGGTAAAGTCAATATTACTCAAATAGAATTTGCTGTTTTCATAGGACCTATCACCAAGAAAAACATCGCTTAAGTCGGTAAAATAGAAAGGTAGTAACTCTGTTTAGCTTCACGCACCACAGCCTGAGCCTGGTTTCTTAATCTCTTATAGAGATTGTAATTAACGTCAGATTTATTCCTTCGCCACCTTCTGCGCTGCTTGTTTCTTTCATTCATGCAGGACCTAATTTCAGGCGTAATCCAAGGCGCAGGCAGATGCTTTGAATGAATGGTCTTAAGTGGCGCGTGTTTATTGTAACAGTTAGATATATATTCATTAAACTTAGCAACTTTACTATCAATTTCATCAGAGTTTGTGAAGATACTCCAGTCGCAACTAGAAAGCTCAGTAAGAAAGTGGTTCCAATCAAAGTTGCTATAATCTCTAACAGTAATGGTTCTGACATCACGTTTACCAACAGAAATACTATAAGTGATATCTATTAGGTCTTGCAAAGACAGGAAACAAACATCTCGCTGATCGTAGAAAATAAGTTTCTCTTCATCATCAATTATGCACAAATCCAGCAAGGTAGAAGAAGAAGGTGTATAATGAGTAGGCGCATAAGGCACCAAGTAAAGCGCGGAGTAATTGATGAAGTCTCTTATTTGATCAGAGTCATAATTCTCGGCTAACAAATTGGCATTGAAGTCACCAAAGATGATAGTGTGCTTGTAAGATGTAAATAGATTGGAAAAAGTGTCGAAAAAATCCGTTAAGTAACCGCAGTGGGGTGGTCGATATACGACCGCCAGCAGCAACTTTTCATTAGCCGTGGAGACCTCAGCAAAAACGAATTCAGGTTTTTTCTCGTAAAAACCACCTGAGGTGGTGATGATCCTTGCTTTCAGAGAGTTGGAGACAAAAAGAGCCACACCGCCATCACTTTTCCCCACCCTGTCACACCTGAACAGCTGAAAGCCAGGTAGAGAAACAGTTTGATCCGATAAGGAGGGTTTAAGCCATGTCTCAAACATGCTTATGATAAGATATTGAGAGAGCATAAAAAACTCTCTAAATTCATCAATGTGCGCTAGCAGGGATTGGCAATTAACATGGCACATGAGAACGCTATCGAGTGTAGAAGAAACTCTAGCCATAATTAATCGTTTTAATTTTATCTTGAAGCCTCTTGATTAGGATAGGGCAAGAATTGCTATCCAGGGCCGAGTGAGAATGATCTCCGTTGTGCCACCTCCTGCAGTTATCGCACGATGCCGGTTTGCCCCTACCAGTACAGCTCCTCGTCTCATGAAGACCAGCACAGTGGCCACAGAGGGGAGACGCAGTGCAATTTATAGATAAATAACTAAAGGCTAGACATCTATAACATTGAAAAACTCTGACATAATCAGCTAGACGACATGCAAAATAATTAATGTACACGTGAGTTTCTTGCAACAATTTAGGGGCGTGTTCCGTTTGACCACAGTACGATTCGACACCGATCGATTCGACAC
>NW_018020955.1:25100-26460 GCF_002006095.1 Pseudomyrmex gracilis | reverse complement strand
GAATCGTACGGTGTCGAATAATTTGGTGTCGAATAAATCTGTGTCGAATCGAGCGGTGTCGAATCGTACTGTGGTCAATAGAGTATCACCCCAATTTAGTCCGTATTTGAGGCAAGACCTCAATAACGCAGCTCACGTATGGCTTGTTCTTCTTTGGAAAGACATAGACAACCTTAACATCAGTTTCTGTATCCTTATCAAGGTTGAGAGCAATAAGTTCGGATTCTTAATCCTCTTTAGATAACCCGGCAGGCACGTCGTGTAATATAAGGCGAGGTTTGATCTTACCAATGGGTTCAATTTCCAAGCCAGCACTATTCAATTCCCTGGAACTTCTCACTCTAGAGATATCCACGGAGATGGCCTCGATACGTACACTTTTGTCACGTGCAGGTGTTATTCTTTTGACTTTAAGTCAAAAGTTAAAGTCGGAAGGTCTAATAAGTTTCTGAAAGGCCTCCTTCGTTTCTTTAGAGGTTGCATATTTGTCTTGGTCTTTTTTAGGTAAAACAAAAATATTTGTTGATTTTATAACAGGAAGAGACTGTCCGCGGGCAACCTTTACTGAGGATACAGGAGTTTTAACAGCCAAAGCATATGAACAATTTGAAACAGCACCCTCCTCAGCATTAAACTCTCTCGAACACTCATCCCGTAACCGAGAGAAGGCATCAGAGAATGCATCTTTAATTGCATCTAAGGATGATACTTTTTTTTTCTTATCTTCGAGCATACAAAGATAAACTGTCGAAAGCTCGAAAAACGCCTCCTTTCAGACGCGAAAAGCAGACTCAATCTGAAATCGTCTGTCTGACGAGTCTTTGCTAATTAATAGCAATTTAGAGACTGCGTTAAAATGTTCTCCAATTGAGCGTCGCAAAGCATGCACTTTAGAGGAACTCATAATGGCATTAAATCCGTTTGGACCTACCGCAGTATGTAAAGAAGAGGAAGAGTGCTGTCGCGGCAGTCCGCCATTCTCGCGAAAGCTGTCATCTAAGCCAATCGCGCCCGAGGATAAGTCCCGCAAAGACATTATTAGAAACAGGCCCAAAGATCACCGGTTCGTCTCCCACTTTACGAACTCACAGCCTCCCGCCCCGGAAGCGCAGGCGCAGGAAGAAGTAAATTCGAAGTCAACCGACGAAAATTTCCAGAAAAATCCACTCACACTCTCAGCAGAAAGAAACACGATGATCTCACCAAACGGATCCAGGCGGCGAATAAACAGCGGCAGGCAAGCAAAGAGCTATAGCCGATGTTAGACTACAAAAAAAACGGCCCAAAGGCCAATAAATGGCAGTTAAAGCACAATAAAGATGAAGCAAAAAAGTACACGTCAGTATATACTCACTACAAG
>NW_018020955.1:23027-24390 GCF_002006095.1 Pseudomyrmex gracilis | reverse complement strand
GTCAAATAATTTGGTGTCGAATAAATCTGTGTCCAATAATTTGGTGTCGAATCGATCGGTGTCGAATCGTACTGTGGTCAAACGGAACACGCCCGGCTGTATCTGTTGGTGGTGTTGATGATGGAGAGGGCCCGCCGGGTAAAGTCTTCGAAGCTGGCGGTGGCGGTGGCGGTGAAACGCTCGCCGGGTTGCCGCGGGTTGAGGGGATTATTTTTTGCAGGGAGATTTCTTTTTGATGTCGAAGCCGCTGACAACGCGGAAGATTGCGCGGCTCCAGGATCGCTTGTTAACCTGCTAGGACCCGCCTCCGCAACATCCGGGGGTGGGGGATGGAACTTTTCAATATGTATTTTTACATCCTTTTGCGGGTACCTCGTTTTTCCCCTGTACCCGCAGATTCCACATTTGTAACCTATCGTGTCCCCCGGGTGATCTTTTTTCAGGTGTTTAGATAAGTGGGGCGGGTTCGCAAATGTTCCCGCGCGTACGGAAGGGCGTAATATGTCGCTGCCGTGGCAGCGCGGGCATATGACACGCGCGAGAAGCGGGATCTCTATTATAATTTCCTTAGGCTCGGCCTCTAGGGACATTTTTGGAACGCTTTAGGCACAGTGCCTGTGCGGATTCGCCTTAAGGGTAATTCGGGGATACTCTACTTGATGTCGCCTCGGTAGGCGACGACAACGCACCTGTCACACAGATTTTACGGACAACAACAAAGGCAGTAAGTATAATATAATGAATAAAAGAAATAAAACAATAAAATAATAATATAGACAGGTGCGGCAGCCGGATGCAACGCGGATGCGCTGGTGGAATGGACGCACTAACCCCGAGGTGCCTGCCTGAAATGCCTCTGCACAAGGATGTCACCAGCCACAATCTTTTTACAAGAATAGAGGGTAAATTTTTGTTAAATTAATAGAAAGTATGTGTGGTTGCGATCGGGGAAAACGCGCAATCCCAATTTACTCTATATTATTATCCCTTTATATAAAAATTAACACAAAAAGTGATAATAATGTTCCCCTTTTGTCTTGCAGGTTATGTGTGCTGGTGACAGGAAGCAGAGGCGTGTGGATGGACAACAATAAGTATACAATTTATTAAATTAAATTGGCAGGCACCAATTACAAGCACTGTGTGTATGTGTAAATAAATAATAATAATTAGATCCCTGTAAATTCTTTCAGAAGCAGGCGAGCAGAGAAAATGCTGCAAAGGACAGGAGTTCTAACCTACCCTCCAAGGAACTGTCAGGGTGCTGCGGTGGGGCGTGTTCCGTTTGACCACAGTACGATTCGACACCGATCGATTCGACACCAAATTATTGGACACAAAATTATTGGACACAGATTTATTC
>NW_018020955.1:16073-22447 GCF_002006095.1 Pseudomyrmex gracilis | reverse complement strand
ATCGTACGGTGTCGAATAATTTGGTGTCGAATAAATCTGTGTCGAATCGAGCGGTGTCGAATCGTACTGTGGTCAATAGAGTATCACCCGCTGCGGTGGAGGTTGCTGCAAATATATTATTAATAAATAAATAAAAGTGACAGGAAGTGGGTGGTTTACAAATAACAATTCAAATAATATAAAAATATTAATATTTCTCCGACCATAACTGCTCTACACACGGGTAAAATGATTGTGTGCAGAGCAATGTAAATCAATAAAATAAAAATTTTGTCAAAGAAATAAAATAACTAACACTCTCCTCCCCGTATAAATAGTAGCAGCAGCAGAGCTTGTGCAGAAAGAGGATGAAAAGAAAGCAGGTATTCTTTTGTTTTTCTTTTTATTTATTTAAATAATTTGTCCGTAACGGACAGAACTCCTGTCGACACACACAAGGACGATGATGACGCAGCACAAACGAAGACACACAGATATACACCTGGCGGGCGACACACACGAAATAGAAAATAAAAAAAATATAAAAATAAAATAAATAATAGACGGACGCGCACTTGAATAAATAAATAAATAAATAAATGGCAAAAATAGAATAAAAATAAAATGCGCACACGAAACACTTAGCCCGCCAGGTGTCTCACTTGTCTACCCGAAAAGTCACTTTTCTCGCACGAACGAGACCGAACCGGCCTAATCCCTGGAGCCGAAAACTAAAAGTTAAACTCATTTTTACTCAAACTAAATTGTCTTCCTTTCCTGTACACATACAAATCGCCTCTCCCGGGCTTCCTGGATGGTCGCAGAACACAAAACACACGCACTCGCGAAAACTTGAGTTTTCGAAAAATTGCGTTTTTTAAAAACTCGCTTTTTCGTCCCGGTAAGGCCTCACTGGCTATAAAACTATTTTAATAAACTGATTTTTGGAACTTTATGTTTACACTGGCTTAGGCTGGGCCAAGCCCAGCTGTACTGCAACGCTGAGATGACCCGCGACGGAGCCGGAGCAAGCTCCGGGCGTCCGTTCAGTTCCAAAACTCAGTTTAATATTCTGAGACCGCTTTGCGGTCTGTATCAAATATTAAGCTAATAAGAACAGACTAACTATTTTTTATTTTGACCAATTAATGTTCCCCGGGGGGACAAGCTCCCCCGGGGTGGTACACAAATAGAATGTATGGGCGGAAGCTGCCGCCCACGCTTGCGCGCAAAATATTATAATAAAATTGGCCGGGAACATGACCCCCCCGGCTAAGAGGCGCAAAAAACTCCGTGAGAAGGGGCACATGCTTACCGTCTCCTGTGAGGGGTAAAATGCATCCCCTCGTTACGGCTAGGGTGATAGCGATAAAATATCGCCCCAGCTAACTGGCTACGGCAATATTCACAAGGTGCACAATCTATTAAGCAATTTACATATAGTATGTACAAGCTCTTAGGTCTAAACGCAGTGACGTACCTACAGCAAAAACCTGGGAGCAGCAGCGCGGCAACTTTTCAATAAACTTGCTACTCTGTTGCATGCCTAACAACAAATCAAGAAAAGATAATCTCATGCGCAATATTCAACATTAAATGAATAAATAAATAAACGCGACATGCACACTCGACTACAATACAAAAGTAATACTACGCAACATTCACACTCGGGTAAAATCAAATAAAGAAGTTCGTGACACTCACACTCGAGAGCCCGCATAAAATACTGAAAGTCAAAAAGAAAAAACAATAAAAAAAAACAATAAAAGAACGCAGTCAAAATATGTCAACAATTAAAAAATAGTCAAAAAAATAACAAACCGCAGTCACAATAAATAAAAAAAAGAAAAAAAACGTCAAAAATAAAACTTACAAAACAAATATTAAAATTGGCCCAATGAGATACCTTACGCGACATACACACTTGGAATAAATTAAACGCAACAAACATATGGTACTAAAATAAATAGATAATACAATTAATTAAATCGGGAGAGGAGGACATTACCCCTGGAGCCCGCGATGCCCCAGGATCGCCATCTTCCGTTTTCCGCAACGTCGGCGAATCGCGCGCGTATTGTCTCGAAACGTTTCGCCGGGTGACCGAGCAGCCGCCGCGTACTGCCTTACCCCGGAAACGTGCTCCACGTAAATATCCCGCGACTAGCGTATGGTATCGGAAACCATGAGACGGCGCATCATCGTTGCGTACGTGTTGGAAACACGCAGCAGCTTCAACACCGCCTTATTCCTCTGGTCCCATGAACCGAAAGAGCCGACCACGAACAGCGTGACGACCACACGGTACCCTTCTCGCGTTTGGGCCTCAGCAAGAGGAGTGTACTTGGTGACTTTCCTCGCTCTTGCTTCATCAAACGCCTAACAACGGTTCTTGAAAGGCACCGTGACGTCAACAATAATGATCGACCTAGACTGCTCGTGACGAATCACAAGGTCGGGCCAAAGATTCGCGAGTTTGTGATTGACCCCCTAAACCCGCTGGTTAATTCGGACATCACCTGGAAGACGGGTGGCCCTAGCTAAGCGAAGCAACAGGTCATCGTGCTTGAGCTGTATCGCGTCGGAGTGGACCCCACAATTATTGATGACGTGGGGAAGGGTCTCGGCACTCCCTCCGCACCGCCGACAACGCGCATTGCCCTCCTCTCACCGACCTGCGCCGTTGAGCGGCAACACATCAAGTCGGGCTCGGTGCAAGAAGCGGCAGTCGGCGTAGCGGGTGAAGCTGCCAATGCGCATAAAGTGATTGCTCACTCCATGAGCATGGCCACCTCGAACACCTTCAACTGGTCCTTTTTTGCGAGCAACGTGCTTGTATAGTGCGACGCGATAACCAGGCGTAGTGCATGAATGACCTGCGCCCGTGCCTCTGGTGGGATTTTCTCCAAAGTACCCCTTGTGCTTCGACACTCAAGAAGAAGCTCCCGTGTCTTTTTTGCCCACATCCAGCGGATCGGCAGTCTGGAGGACTGCCGTCTACACGCGTTTTGCGTATCAGACCAAAGGGAGCGCTCTCTACCGTCGCGGAACTTTCTCTCAAGCAAGCCCGAGAGAAACGAAGCGATGTCCTGCTTTGTTGGTACTAAACCAATCCGCCGCTGAACCACTCCGCTCAGCGACGCCCACGACAGGTCTCTAACTCCAGCGTCGCCAGCCGTGAGAACACGGAAGACGTGCGCTATTGTCAAGACGTCAGCGAGGTCAGCGAGCGAAAGCAGGCCACAGCCCCTCTTATTAGGAGGGAGGTAGACCACCTTCGCGCTGGCGCGCTGAGGGAGGTTGAGCCACGACTTGGTCAGCCTCTTTATTTGCTTGTCCGCGACCTTCACGAGGCTCTTCTCCACTTTGGAGAACCCCGCAACAAGAAGTCAAGACGTGGCAAGATGTAAATAGCCACCATTTCGACTCGCTGCTACGAGGATAGCAACGAGCGCTCGACGCGTTGCAAATTCTCCATCATGCCTTGGATCGTAGACTAGAGGTTTTGATCGACGGAAAACCCCGTCGGAATGCCGAGGTGCCTATATGCTTCTCCTTCTGCCAGGCATTGCATCATTTCTCCCTGGATCTCGAAAGGGGTCGAGAAGACGCGATCCATTCTCCCCGCTTGATTGTGCAAACTTGCACAATTCGCGGGGTTGAATCGCAGACTTACCAACCGCGATTCGGATTCCACGACGGTGAGAAGTCGTCGCATCTTCTCCGGAGTGTCCGCGATAAGTGCAATGTCGTCCGCATACGCTAGTATGCGGACCACCGCTTCCCCAAAATGTTATAGCCCATGTTTTCTGCGGTTTTAATACGAAATCTATCGCGAAATTGAACACTATCTGGCTCAATGGGCACTCCAGTTTCACTCCGGAGCGGATGGGGATTGGTGCTTTTCACCCGTCGGACGTGCGCACACATGTTGTGCATCCTGCGTACATGACTTTCTACAGGTTTGTGAGGAACGCAGGCACGCCGGACCGAGCTAATGCTTCCCTGATCGTCGCGTGCAGGACCGATCCAAACGCGTTTGAAAGATCCAGCCACGCCACGACCAACTTCTTGTGAAATCGTTTCGCATCTGTCAAGATTTTTTGCAGGACGAAGTTGTGCTCGTAGCACCCCTTGTCCCGCATAAAACCTTTCTAAACCGGGCTAAGCTTTTTATGAAATATTGCTCAGTTCGTCAGACGGTCAGCTACGACCGCGGCGAAGAGCTTGGGCGTAGTATCGCCCATAGCGAGAGGGCGCCAATTTTTCTAATCATTCATATCGCATTTCTTATATACCAGCACAATATTGAAGTTCTTCCAGGACGCGGGAACAACCTCTAGGCGCAATGAGATGTTAAGTAACACCGTGAGGAGGCGTGACCCAGGATCCGTTGTACGGAAATCCTTGTAGGTCAGCCCGTCGGGCCTCGGCGCGGAGGTACTCACTCGCCGGATGCGACGTTCAACCTCTCGCTCCGTGAAGGGATCCGTGACGAACGCTAACTCACCATCCGTCAGAGGCTGGGTTGGTTCCACGGCGTCGGCGCCATCCAATGGCAAGCCACCGCGGTATAGTTCGGTGAAGTACTTATGGACCCGATTTTTCTGCACTTTGCAAAATTCAGGGGGCCCATGAAGTACTTCCCAAACAGCCTTGCGACGGTTGCCTCTGTATAGCGCCTGTATACGCGCCGCTTCGCGCACCCAGTTCGCGCGTCCTTCTCCCGAAGTCCTTTGGCGATTTCCCTCCTTATTGGCGCCGTCTCGTTCACCAGGAGCATAACCAGCTCATCGACGCGGTCGCTCCGACTTTGCACGCACCGGACGATTTGCGGGTACGCCGCGTCGATGCACAGCGTCCGTTGCATTCTCCCCAAAATAGTTCGCGACATGCGCAACAAAGTCCTCCAGGTTCGCTACCGTGGCGCCGCCCGCCGCACGCCCAACCAGCGCGTCTTTTTCGGCTAGCCGCGCGCGCCCGCCCCGCCTCTCGGCGAGAACGGGACGCGTTGCGGGTCGCTGCGGAGGTAGCTGGGGGGGCGCATTGTTGACGGGACGCCGCGAACTCTGCGCGTCGGCAGACGCACCGCTGCGAGGCAATCTCGTAGTTTCCCGCTCGACACGCTCTTGGGTCGTGCGAGTTCTATTTACGGGAGAACGCCCCCCGCGGCGGGCACGCTGACATTGCTCAGCGTTCTGGCGCTCGGGTCTTTTGGCTGGCTCGCTCCGAGCCTCCACTAATGAGGGACAATTGTCCCGATTTCCCTCGGGCACTGGAAGGAGGGGATAGTTCGCCGACGTTACGGGTGGCGGGGTACCCGTCGTCCGCGACCCAGACTCCGTTGGCGAGATAACAGTTGAATTATTCGCGGGGGGTGTGGCGTAGTTTCTTCTCCCCGCTCTTCTCCCGCGTTTCACGGTCCACCCACCACCGCTTTGGACCTCTGCGTCCCCACTTTCCCTCGCTGGTGGCGTCGACTTCCTTTGCTGCTGGTGTTGCTGCTGCTGCTGTTGCTGCCGTTGCTGCTCCAACCCGGGGTGTTTGTATGGTGGAGTTTTCTTCCTCCTCCTCTGGCCCCACGCACCCTTTCTTATCACTAGGGAGAATCCCTCGTTGCAGTGTGCGGGCGACCAGGCTTGGTGTCCTGCGCCCTTTCAGTGGGAGACATGTTGCCATGATGGAACTTCTTCACGTCGAGGTGGTCACCGTGGTGGTGGTGACGGTCGCGGGCAGCGACGTCGGTGGCACGTATTGCTGGAGTAAAGCGGGAGGTACCGTCACTCGCATGTCTGAGACGATCCTCGGTGCTCCCGCTGCTGGTGCCGGGGGAGGTAATGGGATGCCGAAAGGGGGTAGAATCACCTTTTTGCTGCTGCTGGCCTCCCCCGAACGTGGCGACGCCGCTGCTGTCGGTCTTGTCGCCACGGGACTGCCAGACGATGTACTCACCGGCATAGCTGCAGAGTTCTTCGCGGGTGAAAACCTTGCGCTCTGCAACCCACGTGACAACACCCCCCTGTCTCCGTCTCCAGGCCTCATTCGCCTCAGAGACAGGGGGAACGTCCGCCTCGTCGCCTCGGAGCTCTTCTCGACCGGGGCGTTTAGGACCGTCCGCCTCTCCATCGATGACCTCCCGCTGATGGTCTGCGAAGGTGAATTTGTTGTAGACGGCCTTCTTCTTGCGACGCTTTCCGCTGACGTCCTCAATGTCCTCTCCTTGGGGGAGCGGGGGTGCGCACGTCCTGGTCTGGCGGCTCCGGATGTCCTGCTGGGCGCGCCGTGCGCCCACCGCATTCCGACGGGCGGGTTCCGTTTGACCACAGTACGATTCGACACCGCTCGATTCGACACAGATTTATTCGACACCAAATTATTCGACACCGTACGATTCG
>NW_018020955.1:13862-15588 GCF_002006095.1 Pseudomyrmex gracilis | reverse complement strand
CGAATCGTACGGTGTCGAATAATTTGGTGTCGAATAAATCTGTGTCGAATCGAGCGGTGTCGAATCGTACTGTGGTCAATAGAGTACCACCCCATTCCGACGGATTCCTGGGGTGATGGTGTGGCGACGTGCGATCTTGAAATTATTGAGATACCTCTCCCCCTGGCGGTGTACTGTCTGCTGATGACGGTGATAGGGGGGGGGGGACGGCGGCGCGCGGGCGTCGAGGTGCCGGCTCTTCTAATGTAAGTGGTGCTACCCCCACTAGAGGGAGTAGACAATTCCGCGACCGTTTCTCTCCTGGCGGCAGCTGTCCTCCTTGTCGACGCCTTCTTCGGGACGGCCCTTCTCGATGGTCCCGGCTGGGGCACCGTCCCCGCAGCCGTTGCTGTCGGCGGCCTCATTGTGATGGCGGCCGCTTGTCCTGCAGTGACGCCTGCATAAGTGGGGGATGGTCCTGCTGCTCCAGATGTCGATGGCGGCGTTGACGTTTGAGAGGACCTGCTGGGTTGTGTCCTTAAAACTGGACGGGCCCTCTTGGTGGCAATGGCGTTGGAACGTGCGCCGGGTTTCCGCGGGTTGTTAGAAGGATTATTTTTTGCGGAGGGATTTTTGTTTTTGGTCGAGGCCGTTGACAACGCAGAGATGGCGCTGCTCCAGTTACGCAATCTATCTTGCTAGGACCCGCCTCCGCAACATCTGGGGGTTGGGGGTGGAATTTCTCATTGTGATTTTTGACGTCTTTCTGCGGGTACCTCGTTTTTCTTCTGTACCCGCAAATTCCACATTTATATGTAATTGTATCCCCCGGGTGGTTCTTTTTCAAATGTTTAGAGAGGTGAAGCGAGTCCGCGAAAGTTCCCGCGCGTACGGAAGGGCGCAATTGGTCGCTGCCGTGGCAGCGCGGACATACAACACGCGCGAAAAGCGCGATCTTGATATAAATTTTTTGGCTCCTTTACCGCTCCGTTCCGGGGAATCTTTGGATTTTCCGCCGGGAAAACTGGCTCTCTTTCCGCTCCGCCCGGGGAATCTGCCGATTTTCCGCTGGGAAAACCGGCTCTCTTTCCGCTCCGCTCGGGGAATCTTCCGGTTCTCCGCCGGGTAAACCGGCTATCTTCCCGCTAGAAAACCCTCCGGGAATCTCACAATTCTCCGCCGGAGATGCTGATCTGCTTTCCATTGAAACCGTGCGTGGAGGATAGCGTTTTCTCCGTCAGGTCAACTATCTCTTTCCGTTGGAGCCGCTCTAGGGGAATAAGCAAAGAGCGACAGTCAAAGAAGCCTAGCGTAGAAGAATCGGCCGAACGACAAAGTCTACTTTTGGAAGGAAGTGACTTTTCGGCGTGGTAAATAATTTTCCCGCAAGAAACGATATATACAGTTTGCAACGCGACCGTATATAAATCTCTCTTTCAATAGAAAAGAGACTTTCGTCGCGATGAAGACGGTTTCTCGCAAAAAAACGCGTTTTTGAGCTTCACCGCGAATTTTGCGCTTAAGGAAACAAACATTTAGCCAAGGCCCCCGAACGGCCTTGACCGAGTCGCGCCGTTTAAATCACCGCTTATCTGCATACTTTAGTTTTTGTAGATATTTTTTTCCGGAGGACTGAACGAACGGGCGTGTTCCGTTTGACCACAGTACGATTCGACACCGATCGATTCGACACCAAATTATTGGACACAGATTTATTTGACACCAAATTATTCGACACCGTACGATT
>NW_018020955.1:10131-13647 GCF_002006095.1 Pseudomyrmex gracilis | reverse complement strand
TAATATGTGATGCAAATAAATATTTTTCTGAAATGTACATGATATCGGAAAATGTACTGTGTCGAATTGTACGGTGTCGAATCGTACGGTATCAAATTGAACGGTGTCGAATAATGTGGTGTCGAATCATACGGTGTCGAATAATTTGGAGTCAAATCGTACGGTGTCGAATAATCTGGTGTCAAATAATTTTGTGTCGAATCGTACGGTGTCGAATAATCTGGTGTCGAATTGTACGGTGTCGAATAATTTGGTGTCGAATAAATCTGTGTCGAATCGAGCGGTGTCGAATCGTACTGTGGTCAATAGAATATCACCCGAACAAACCGACTAAACACCTGACTTTCTCACGCATTATTCCGAGAAGCACCGCATCGTGAATTCTTCCGTTCATTCAGCTATTTTCTTTTAGTTATTTGGTTTGTATATATTATTTTTTATTCTATTTTTATTTGAATAATACTTGTTCTTTTGTTACTTCAAACTACCAAGTCCACTTTCTTTCTTACCTGTCCCTGGAATCCGACGAGCTACTCCGCAGCAATTAAAAGATATAAAACAACGGAATATTTTCTCCCGAAAAATAGAACCGTTACATGGCGTCCTCGGCTGTCGAATCGCAGGATCCATCGGCCGTCGTGTAAGTTCACCTTATTTTTCCGCCAGACGTGCCAGGCCTTGTGTGGCACGTCGATGGATCTCCCCGGCTGGATTTCTACCTGGGCGCCGGGTGGAGCTGGCGGCGCGGTAGGAGCGGCGGCGTTCGTTGTGCTCTCGACGGCGGGAGCCTGTATCCTGGCTGGATATGGCCAAGCCGTGGCTCGTATCTGTGTCCCTGGTGCTGCTCGGCGGGCGTTCACGTCCGGTGCCGTCAGACGTCGGATTTTTCTTGCCGTTTCGGATACCGTTTTCGCAGGGGCCGTTGGTTTTGGCCCGTCAAGGTCCTCGTTGAGGTCTGAGTACCCAAATAAGTCCTTGAGGACCTTGCGCCGGTTTTTCGCCGGTTTTGCTTTCGGCGGCGCTGCTTCTTTATCTACGAAGTGGATCAAACTCTCAAAGAGCGTTTCGAGCGTTTCGTCCGGCATCTCGGAATAATTCTCCGCAATGGCTCGTTCGGCGCTCATTGTGGCGAATTGTGCTTTGATAATTTTTCCGGCGGCTTTTATAGTCCGGGAGCTGTTGTTTTTCGGGTGTCCGCTTTCAACCTCTATTGTTGATGCTGTTCGCGGTTTGTTTTCGTCTGTCTCTGTTTTGTTATCGCTTTCTTCGTCGTTGTTTTGATTGCTCGATCGCAGTCTTTTCAAGTCTCTCACGTGTACGTGTCGGTGCCATTTGTTTTGTCTGTCTTGTAGATCCGCGATTACTGGAGAGATGTACTTTTTGACTTTTAGCAGCCCGATATAACGAGGCGCGAGTTTTGCGTTGAAGTTTCGCGCTTTATTAGATAGCGGGTACACTCGTTTCCACACCTCTTTTCCTATTTCCGGTTTCCAGTCTCGTCGACGTAAGTCGTAGTGTCGTGCCTGATATTGAAATGTTCGAGCAAAATGAATTCTGACTAGCTCGAACGCATCTTCTAGTCGTTTTTTTAGTACGTGTGGTGCGGCTGCGGCGGACGTGGGGGACGGTCCTCGGCATTGGGCGTGCTAATTCTCTGCTATGGTTTAAGTAGGCTGGCGAGTATCCGGTCAAGTCGTGTCGTGCCGTGTTGTAGTCGAACTGTATGACCGGGATTTTTTCGTCCCATTTTTTCTGGCTACGCGTGATGAATTGCGCTATCATTGTCTTAATTGACCTGTTCGTCCTCTCTACTGGGTTACACTGCGGTGTCCTGGCTGGTGTAAATCTGTGATGCACTCCTAGACTCTGTAACATTTTGAACATTTGTTTAGACTTTAACTGTGTGCCATTGTCGGAAATTACTTCGTCCGGGCAGCCGTGTCGCAGCAAGATTTGTTCATATAATGCTGCCGTTAGAGCCGATCCGGTGGCCTTGCGGAGCGGTTTTAACTCCACCCATTTCGTGAACCGATCTTTCATAACTAGCAACCAAATGCATTCTTGGCTTGACTTTGGTAGTGGGCCGATCAGGTGGAAGGCTACCTGCTGCCAAGGTGCATTCACTGGTTCTGTGTGGAGTTTTCCCGCTGGATTTGTCGGTGGAATCTTGTGCCGCAGGCAATTCTCGCATGTCCGGACATATTTTAATATATCCCGGAACATGCCTGGCCAATAGTATAGCTGAGCCATCCGTGCTATTGTCTTTGTTGTCCCTAAATGACCCGCGGTGGGTTCGTCGTGGAAGCATGCGATAATATCCCGTCGTTCCTTCGTGGGAACGCAACTTTTCCACTGTTCCTTAGGTTCCGTTTCTCGGAAATCGAGGCTGTTTAGCACGTGTTTGTACAGTTTTCCGTCGCGGATTCGATAGTCGGGTAGCTCCTCTGGAGATTCTCTCAACTTTGCCATGATTCTATCGTGCCATTTGCATGTTTTATTGGTCTGGATGGTACATAACTCATTTTTTCGAGACAACGCATCTGCTACTTTGTTTAGCGCGCCTTTTCGGTACTTCATCTCAAAAGTGTATTGCTGCAGTTCGAACAACCACCTTGCCAACCTGCCGGTGAGTTCCTCTAACCGTTGCAGCCATTTCAGCGACTGGTGGTCGGTTATCACAACGAATTTGTATCCTTCCGGGTACATTCTCATTCGCCGTATACCCCAGACAACGGCAAAACATTCTAGTTCGGTCGCGCTATAGTTTCTCTCGGCGACGTTGAGCGTTCGACTGGCGTACGCGATTACTCTTTCGCCCTCCTCCGAGTTCTGCGTCAACATTGCCCTTAGTCCGTGGGTACTAGCATCTGTTTGTAATATAAATAGTTTTGTAAAATCTGGGCATGCTAGTACTGGTGCGGTGGTCAGTGTTTTTTTCAGTTGCTGAAATGCTTGTTCTTGCGCGTCTTCCCAGTGCCATTTGATATTTTTTCGGGTGAGTTGTGTTAACGGTGCCGCGATTGTTGCAAAATTTTTTATAAAACGCCGGTACCAGGAGGCCACTCCTAGAAACTGTCTACCTTTTTTTAGATTCGTTGGTGTTGGCCATTCCGTGATTGCCACTATTTTTTCCGGATCAATGTGGATTCCGTGTTGGTTAATCACGTGTCCGAGATATTTTAAGCTTTCCCGGCCGAATCGGCACTTGTCAGGATTTGGCTTTAATTTCGCGTTTCGAAGACGCCGAAATACTTTTTTCAACAACGTAAGGTGTTGCTCGAATGTTTTGCTGGTAACTATTATATCATCCAAGTAAACCAACACGTGCGGTTCTAATTCCGGTCCCAAAATTGTGTCCAGTAGACGCTGGAATGTCGCAGGATCTACAGGGTCCGCCACTTAAATCCGGACAAATTTGAATTTGACATTCCCATCATATTAGAATGCAGCAGTAGGTGCCATATGACCTAAAGATAGGTTAGAGACGTCGATAAGACATTAATAATCTTAAAATGG
>NW_018020955.1:3139-9161 GCF_002006095.1 Pseudomyrmex gracilis | reverse complement strand
GGATACATTGAGTAAAATGTCTCAGAAAAGATCCCTTAACCCAGCTATAAAGCAGTCTATTTATGTTTTTTCATATTTTCTGTAATAAACAACTTTTTCGAGAAAAAAATTTTTGTCCGGATTTAAGTGGCGGACCCTGTAAGTGGAGGCCGAACAGCATCACCCTGAATTGCATTAGACTTCGGCCAGGTACGGTTGTGACGGGGCGTCCCGTCACTGTACATATTTTTATATAATATAATATAATACAGGAGACAACAGCGTGACATTATTACCCGTCCCCAAGTAGCCGTTAGCTCACACCAAAAATGCTACACCGCGTGCACCTCGACCCGTCTCATAGGAACACGCCCTAAATCTAGGGACCGCAAGCGCCGCGACCGCAAACCGTACCGCGCCGGCGCAGAGCCCCACGCGCGGACCGCACCTCGCGCCCCGGACCAAACTTGGACCGTCGCCGGGTGTATAAGGCGAGCGAAACCGGCTCCGGGCACCATTCCTATCTTATCCCGCTCTCCGAGGAGTTGACTCGGAAGCATCCTAGGTCTCCGAGGTGCTGACTCGGAACCAAAAAACCATCTTCGAGGCGTTGTCTCAAAGTATTCCGATCTCCGATCTCCGAGATGCTGACTCGGAATCAAAACTCCTTTTTCCCGAGGTGCTGACTCGGGAAGACACCCGTGCCCCGAAGTTATCCGCTCGAGGAGCTGACTCGAGCCAGCGGCGTTTCCCCCGAGGTGTTTGACTCGAGAAACCCGATCCTTCCTTCCCAAAGTGTTGACTCGGGGGGAATCCCGACCGTTACCTCCCAAAGTGTTGACTCGGGCAGCCCATCCTGGCCTCTCCAAGGTGCTGACTCGGAAAGCTCCCGCACCGACCGTGCCCGGGGTATTGGCCCAGGTACACCGACCGTCCCGTCGGCCGTTTTCACGGCCCACCGAAAGCCGTTTTTACGGCGCACCGAAACCGCCGTTCTCACGGCGCACCAAAACCGCCGTTCTCACGGCGAACTCGGACATCTCTCGCTACTTCGTAGCCGTCCTAACCCGCCGACCGCGTGCACCACGTTGTGCCACGACCCCACGCGCCCGCGCACCGCGTCTCCGACGCCGACCTGCGTAACCGCGTTTGCCGTGACCAAATATCCCCTCGATGTATATACTTGCGTCCCTCCTGTCTTAGCAAATAGGTTTCCGTCCCGTTCCCGCATCGGCCGAGACCGATAAGCGACAGTGCACCCGCACCAATCCCAGACCGCGAACCGTTAACTTGTAAGGGCTTCGATCCCCGCGTCGTCGCGGTATTGTAAATATGTTCCCTTTTAGTCAGTAAGATTCTGTTCAGTAACCGCGTTGGCAGAGACCGACCCGCGACCGTACGCGCGCACCAATCACAAGCCGCACACCGTTAGCCGCGGGAAGTAAGTTCCCGACCCGTTTCCGCGCCAGCTGCAACCGGCTAGCGATAGTAAGCCTGCGCCAATCGCAGGCCGAAAAAACCGCCGGACCGTAAGGGCTCCGAGCCCACGTCACTAAGACACTGTATATAATTAAATTAAGAATATATTAGCATTGAGTTACAGTAAACCGAACGTGTCGCAATCTCTTCCTTCTCCTTACCCGAATCCTGGTCTGACCAAGCTGTCCGGCAGGCGGAAGGCCGGGCAAGCCGCGCGTAACACGGCGGTTCCGTTACACGGTGAATGCCGTTATTGCTTTACCTTCCGGTGTCAGCGGTACCTGCCAGTAGCCGCTTTTGAGATCGATCGTGGATAAATATCAAACTTTTCTCAATTTATTTAGTAGTGCTGGAATGTGCGGTAGCGGATATGCATTTTTTTCTGTGACTTCGTTTACCTTTTTGAAGTCGATGCAGAAACGGTACTCTCCGTTTTTCTTTTTTACAATTACTACTGGTAAACTCCATGCGCTTTTGGATGGTTCAATTACTCCAGTCTCCAGCATTTTGTCTACCTCTGTATCGATCACCGCTTGCATCGCCGGGTTTCACGGTCGGTATCTTTGTTTTATCGGTGTTCGATCTTTTAGTCGGATTTGATGGCTAAGAATGCTCGTCGGTCCTGTAACATTTTTGAAATTCTGAAGTTCTTTATCTAGAAATTCCTCTAGCTGTTTTCTTTCTCTCTCTTTCAATGGCAAAAATCCTTCCGCTATTGTTAAAATGTCTGGACTCTGGTTTTTCTGTTTAAGTATTTGCTCTCCTGCTGGAAAAATTGGCAGCTCCATCTTATGCCATAAATCCACTCTAATGAGCATCGGTGTTGGTAATCCCGGCATAACCAAAAATTTATGCTTGTATTTTTTCCCTTCATACAAGATTTTTAATTGGTATGCCTTCTTGATGCTTGATTGATTACCGTCGGCGACCGTAATTCCTGTATATGCTGCTTTTTCCGCGTAGCCATGTTTCTCTGCTAATTCTGCGGCCTTACTATTAATAAATGAAAGGTCCGATCCGGTGTCTATTAATGTCTCGATCGTGTTTTCATGGAATGTTATCCATATATATGGCCGCGGTTTAAAATTTATTCCTGTCCGGACCGGATCGCTGCGGCAGTTTCCCCGGTCCGTGCAGCGTTTCCCGGCCGCGGGTGACAGACTTTTGTCAAGACCCCGTCCTTGCCGCACTGCGAGCAAAATTTTCTGGCTGGCCTTTGACACTGCTGTCGCGTGTGGCCCCGCTGTTTGCAGCGCCAGCAGCATTCTGCTCGGTTATACACTGCCGCTGCGATGGCTGTCGGTGGCTTCCGGAATTCTCTTTTTTGCTCTTCTAATTCTTTATATTTGGCTACTAACGCCGTTAGTTCCCCAATCGTGCGAAAACTTCCCCGACGTATGAAGAACTTGAAGTCGGGTGCCATGTTCGTATATAGCCGTTGCAGTTGCTGGTCAACTGTGAATTCTCCTGCTCGTATCATTTTTGTGAGGAGCTCGGTGGCGTATATTTTGAATGGCTCGTTCTGTTTTTGTTTTCTATTCAGTACCTCCGTTGTTAGTTTCTCCCGAAATGCCGGTAAGAGGTACTGATTTAGAAACTCTCGCCGGAACTGTTGCTACGTGTCGAAGAATGCCTTGTTGTTCCGGTGCCACAACAACGCTTCTCCGCGTGGCAAAATTGGTAATGCTTTCAGTAGGATTTTGTCCGGGCAGCCCGCTGCTTCGGCTAGGTCTTTGATATGCTCGAGAAAGCCGAGCGGGTCTTTTCTGTTGAATTAAACTCCCCATTTTTGCAGCTGACTTAGTGCTTTTCCTGCGTCCATAGTTCCTTGTGGCGGTACCAGTGGATTTTGAACTTCGGTCGTCGGACGATCCTGAGTTACCGGGTACGTTGGATTTTCCTTCGAGAAAGTTCTCAGTCTGTGTCGCAATTCCTCGATCGTTTCTGACGAATCTATCTCGCGACTTGTCAGTTCGTTGATCAATTGCTCTTTTGACAGCTTTTGAATTCAAGCCATTGTTGGATTTTTCTGTCTCTGTAACAGCTTATATAGTAGCTACGAGATCTTCAAGTCACTCAATTTCTACCCTGCTGTATTTTTAATATCCCGGCGCTAGGCAACGACCGATTATTAACACGAAATCATCTTTTCGGGCGCTATGTAACGGTTCTATTTTTCGGGAAAAAATTGTAACAATGCAAATTGTTACGGCCAAGACCGACCATCCGTCCCGGCCAAAAACGCGGCGCTTTGCGCCAAATAATTACTTTAAACAAACGTATATTAAAATATACGCCGACGGCCTGCGCGCCGCCCGCACCGCGCGTCTCCCCGCGCCACAAAGCGGCCTACGCGCAGCCCGCACCGCGCGTCTCCCCGCGCCACAAAGCGGCCTGCGCGCCGCCCGCACCGCGCGTTTCCCCGCGCCACGAAACGGCCTGCGCGCCGTCCCCGCACCGCGCGCTACCCCGCGCCTACAAGTACCAGCTGGTACCGCGCCGCACCGCGCGCCTCGCCGCACCACGAAACTGACAGCGACAAACAACTATCCGTTTTCCGCGCATCTTTGTCAACCCCCGCTCCGGGGAAATTTCGGGTATAAAAGCCGGCCCGAAAACCGAAGAAATCAGCTCCGCTCCGGTCTCCGGACCAGCCGGGTAAACCGGCACCCGCTCCGCTTCGGGGGAATCTTGGATTCTCCGCTGCGTAAACCGGCATCCGTCCCGCTCCGCTCCGGGGGAATCGTGTATTCTCCGCCCGGTACACCGGCATCCGCTCCGCTCCGGGAGAATTTTCCGATTCTCCGTCGGGCCGACCGAATAAGACCGTGACTTTCTCGCCTACCGTTCCGAGAAGCACCGCACCGTTAAGTCTTTGATCTACGGTATCCTTTGCATTGCATTTTGTTATTTTTGTATATATTCCTCTCCGGAGGACCGAACAAACCGACCGAACACGTGACTGTCTCACGCCCGATTCCGAGAAGCACCGTGTCGTAGATTCTTCCGTTTATTTAGCTATTTTCTTTTTTTGTATAAATTATTTGTTTAATTCTATTTGTTTTTTACTTGAATAAACCTTATTCAATTTTGTTACTTGAAACTACCGAGTCCACTCATTTTCTTACCTGTTCCTGGAATCCGACGAGCTACTCCGCACAATTAAAACATATAAAACAACGGAATATTTTCTCCCAAAAAATAGGATCGTTACAAAATATTCCGTTGTTTTATATCTTTTAATTGCTGCGGAGTAGCTCGTTGGATTCCAGGGACAGGTAAAAAAGAGAGTGGACTCGGTAGTTTGAAGTAACAAAAGGACAAGATTTATTCAAATAAAAATAGAATAAAAAATAATATATACAAAACAAATAACTAAAAGAAAATAGCTGAATGAACGGAAGAATTCACGATGCAGTGCTTCTTGGAATAATGCGTGAGAAAGTCACGTGTTCAGTCGGTTCGTTTAGTCCTCCGGAAAGAAATATGTACAAAAACTAAAGTATGCAGATAAGCGGTGATTCAAACGGCGCGATTCGGTCAAGGCCGTTCGGGGGCCTTGACTAGATGTTTGTTTCCTTAAGCGCAAGATCCGCGGTGACGCTCGAAAACGCGTTTTATCGCGAGAAACCGTCTTTATCGCAGGGAAAGTCTCTTTTCTATTGAAAGAGAGATTTCTATACGGTCGCGTTGCAAACTGTATATATCGGTTCTTGCGGGAAAAATATTTCCCACGCCGAAAAGTCAATTTCTTCCGAAAGTAGACTTTGTCGTTCGGCCTATTCTTCTACGGTAGGCTTCTCTGACTGTCGCTCTTTGCTTATTTCCCTGGAGCGACTCCAACGGAAAGAGATAGTTGACCTGGCGGTGAAAACGCTATCCTCCACGCACGGTTTCAATGGAAAGCAGACCGGCGTCTCCGGCGGAGAATCGTGAGATTCCCGGAGGGTTTTCTAGCGGGAAGATAGCCGGTTTACCCGGCGGAGAACCGGAAGATTCCCCGAGCGGAGCGGAAAGAGAGCCGGTTTACCCGGCGGAAAATCGGAAGATTCTTTGAGCGGAACGGAAAGATAGCCGGTTTTCTTGGCGGAGAATCGAAAGTTTCTTTGAGCGGAGCGGAAAAAGAACCGGTTTACCCGGCGGAGAATCGGGAGATCCCCCAGAGCGGAGCGGTACGGATGCCGGTTTACCCGGCGGAAAATACAAGATTCCCCCGGAGCGGAGCGGATGCCGGTTTACCCGGCGGAGAATACAAAATTCCGCCGGAGCGGAGCAGATGCCGGTTTACCCGGCAGAGAATCTAAGATTTGTTGAGAGCGGATCGGATCTCTGAGTTGCGGTCGGTTTGCCCGACTGAGAAGAAGTTTCCTTGCTTGCCACTCGTAAGATTTGGAGATCGGAGCAAATCTGATTTCCTTGATTTTTGTGCCGGTTTTTATACCCGACTTTTCCCCGGGGCGGGAGTTTAGAAGGATGAGCGGACAAACAGATATTTGTTTGTCGTNTCTTAGTTCCGCGGCGCGGCGGGGCGCGCGGTGCAGGCGCGGTAACGGCTGGCGTTTGT
>NW_018020955.1:0-2988 GCF_002006095.1 Pseudomyrmex gracilis | reverse complement strand
CTTCGTGACGCGGGGAAACGCGCGGTGCGGGCGGCGCGCAAGCCGTCATTGTATATTTAATATACGCTGATTGTGGAGTTATTATTTGGCGCTAAGTGCCGCGTTTTTGGCCGGGACGGATGGTCGGTTCCGGCCGTAACGATTTGCATCGTTACACTTTCATAGTCTCTCCAATGTTTACTGTCGGCGTTGTATCGGTCATGATTAAAGTCTCGTTTATTTTGGTTTGATTGGACGATTCCGGAAATTCAATCGGATTACGGTCGGCAAAGATTGTTAAACGTTTTCGGAGATCATTGATTGAACCGGCGGTCTCGATGTGATAGCGTTGCAAGTCCCGATCAATTCATCTTTTGTGAGAGCCTGAATCCAGGCTCTGGTGCTTGACATCCCGCTCCTCCCCCCTGTTGCAATTTTAATCGGGCTTAAAAAAAATTTACGGTCCCTGTTCGGGCGCCATGTAACGGAGCCGATATCTTTGGCTTCGCCCGGCCTTCCGCCTGCCGGACAGCTTGGTTGGTGCCAAGGTTCGGAGAAGGGAAAGGCGAGAAATTGCGACACTTACTCTGGTTTTTATGCTGTAATGTACGTGGTTATTTATTCAACTTATATCTGTATTTACAAAGGTTTAAATCCGCGGTGTCGGTTGATTACGAACTAATTTCCCGGCGGAGTTCTTGTCAATCGGTTTACAGAGTGTTTGATTCCGCGGCGTTGATTTATTAATCTAGTGCGGTCGGCGGAATTCTTACGTAACATTTTACGCGAAGTTTTAATTAACGCGTTCGGTGCGGCGGCGCGATAATAACTTAAGTTTAATTCGGGACATGTATTTACAAGGGCCTTATATATATATATATAGGTTAGTCGTGAAAACGACTGTTTGTCGATACGGCGGTTACAACGGCCGTTTGTGCGCCGGAGCGCCGGAATCTCTCGACTTCCGGCACCTCGAGTCAGCACCTCGGATTGCCGGAAGTCGAGTCAGCACCGCGACGAGAACGGTCGGTAATGGCGGCCGAGTCAACACCTCGGAATGCCGGAAATCGGTCTCCCGAGTCCACACTTCGGGGGGGATAATCGGAAACGGTATCTCCAGAGTCAACACCTCGGGGGGGAATAATCGGTAACAATATCTCCCAAGTCAACACCTCGGGGAGGGGAGGGGGAATATTCGGTAGCGGTATCTCCCGAGTCAACACCTCGAGGGGGAATAATCGGTAGCGGTATCTCCCGAGTCAACACCTCGGGGGGAATAATCGGAAATGGCGGCCGAGTCAGCACCTCGGATTGCCGGAAGTTGGTCTCCCGAGTCAACACCTCGGGGGGAACAATCGGAAGCAGTGTTTACAGTTTTGGCTTCCTTACAGCATGCTAAAGCGGTGGAGGGGATGCGCACAACATCAGCGAGTTTATGCAATTAGAACTCGCTACTGTTGTGCGCATCCCCTCCGCCACTTTAGCATGCTGTAAGGAAGCCAAAACTGTGAACACTGATCGGAAGCGGTATTTCCGAGTCAACACCTCGGAGCGGTAGCAGGATAGGAATGGCTATCGAGTCAGCTCTTCGAGCGCCGGGAAAGGAATAGGTCCTCTTGCCGGTTTTCGGCCGGCTTTTATACCCCGGAGCGGCCTACGGTCCGTCCGGGGTCGGCGTGTGGAACGCGGGTGTTTGCGCGCCGCAGCATGCACCTGCCGGATGATAATCGCCTGTCTGCTCCGTGTTGCTATAGGCGCGTCGTCGGTACTATGCAACGCGGTCGTCCGTATAGGTGGGTTCGCAGAAACTATAGCGATAGATATATTATCAACTGTGTTTAATATATTTTATACAAAGATATAATGATAGATATAAGTATGAATAATCAGAGAACAAGAAGTCATATTTACAACACAAAAGAAAGGAAAGAAAAATACACATAAAATAAGAAATATAAAAAATGAATATAAATATATACCGTGACTGGGTTTGCCCCGTCACAACACAAAGGATGATGCAGCAGTTTACACAGACGAACACTTGGCAGGCGACACACACAAAAAATAAAAAATAAAAAAACACAATAAATAAAATACGGACGCGCACTAGTAGAAGTAAATAAATAAAAAAAAAATAATACAAAAATAAACCGCGCACACGTAACACTTAGCCCGCCAGGTGTCTCACTTTCCCTACCCGAAATATCACTTTTCGATGAGACGAGCCGGCCTAACCCTGAAGCCAAAAAATAACAGTAGAAACTCATTTTTCAAACTAAATATCCTCTTCTCCTTGACACTTGAATTGCCTCTCCCGGGCCTCCTGAATGGTCGCACAACACATGCAAAGACGCACTCGTTAAAAGTAACTTTTTCGAAAAACGCGAATTTTCAAAATATCGCTTTCTGGCCCGGTAAAGCATTACTGGCTTTAAAAACAATTTTATTAAACTGATTTTTGAAACTGTCTTTATAACAAAGAAATTTTGGGCAAAGCCCAACTGTACTGCAGTGCTGGGATGACCCGCGACGGAGCCGGAGCAAGCTCCGGGCGTCCGTCCAGTTCCAAAAATCAGTTTACTATTCTGAGACCGCTTTGCGGTCTGTATCAGATATTAAGCTGATAAGAACAGAGTAACTTCGCTTTTATTTTAACCAAAATATGTTCAACAAGCTCCCCCGGGGTGGAATACAAGAATTTTCTTACACTGAACATTAGCCGCAGAAGTAAGATTATTAAAAAAACAATAAAAAGTGGCCGGGGACAAAACCCCCCCGGCTAGAGGGCGCAGAAAACTCCGTAAGAGGAGGCACATACTTACTCTCTCCAGTGAGGGGTAAGATGCATCCCCTCATCACGCCTAGGGTGATTGTAATAAAATATTGCCCCAGCTAGCCGGCTGGGGCAATACTTACAATAGGGCGTGTTCCGTTTGACCACAGTACGATTCGACACCGATCGATTCGACACCAAATTATTGGACACAAAATTATTGGACACAGATTTAT
>NW_018020954.1:67859-115487 GCF_002006095.1 Pseudomyrmex gracilis | reverse complement strand
CCCCCCTCGCGTAAAATATTGATAGGTTTTAAATCTTTCTAAAACGGTGTAGGTAGGGATCTACAATAGTGAGAGGTTCTAAATCTTTCTAAAATTGTGTAGGTAGGGATCTACAATAGTGATAGGTTTTAAATCTTTCTAAAACTGTGTAGGTAGGGATCTACAAGCTCTTGTAGAAAATATGTTAGACCGGGTAGGTAGGAAATGTTTTTAATCGAGTAGGTAGGAAATGTGTGTACTAGACCGCGGATATAGGTAGGAATAAACATGTAAGATTAGGATCAAGGCATGTGCCATGCAGCCTTAATCCTGATTAACAAGGCTAGTAATGTTTAAAATAGATGTTTAGGGTAGGATATAGCAGGTTTAAAAATTAGGAAAATTGCAAATGCACTGATTAATATGAATCACTGCATATGCATGTAAATGTAAGATTAAATTTTGTTTATGTAAGGTAAGGTTACATTTATTGTATGTAAAAACTATATATAAGACTTCAATAATAAGAATTCGAATTGTAAAACATTAGTAAATGAAATTTATATCGAGAATTTAATGTGCGATGAAGTATAGCATACAATAAGTGTAATTTTGCCAGAAATATTGCCATGTGTGGTTCGTATTTATTATGTATGTACTTTATTGTATCGATATATGTATATGTAAAAAACTTGTAAAATTGTAACACACTCTGATAAATTGTAATACACCAGTAAAAGATATATTTTTTGAAAATGCAACTTTTCAGACACACATATATTTGTGTGCCGTCAAATCAATTTTAAATAATGTACTTATTTTATTTTTTGTACTTTGTAATGTAACTATATGTATATATGTAGCGTTTGTAAAAAAATAAAAGCAAATAGCAGCAAATGATGATAAAGGAGATGGTACCTGAGTACACTCTACGAATTCTGATGCTGCTCGCTTAAAAATATTCCTTTGTTAACACTTACGTGTATGTTGTGTGGGAAGTTGCAAATTTGTATATTTTCCATTCCTTTCTGTTCTGCTTCCTGAGTTTACAAATCGGCTATTTTAATTCTTGAAATAAATCAAATCGACGCACGCTCGTGACAGCTCGCGGTATTCACACACCTGTAGAAACGTGAAACATATATAGTAATTTTATATTACTAGCACAACACAGGCGCGCGTTGTCAGTGAACACAACCTGTCACCGCGATGACAGATAGTATATACGTCTTATAAACTATATAATACACATATGAGAAATGTCAGAAATAACGCATGAAAATCAAACTCAATGAACATATGTTACTCACAAACTCAATGTTACATATGTAAAACATACAAAAAAGTGAAAGAACATTGGTTTGATCTTTTGCATAGAATAATGATGACGTTATTGCACTTGACATGTACTACTTCTGATAAAAATTTTTACTTTTCTTCGTACGTTTCTGCGTTTACTGCATTGTATGTCACATGACACACATGTATTGTAACACATGTGTGTAAAAAAAAGAAGGTTAGATCTTACTCAATCGACGTGATTCAGAGAGTGCCGCAGGGTCGTGAGTACCAGGCGACAAGCAACAATCTCTATTAATGACTGCGTAATATTGCGAGAAAAAGAACCGTCTTAAATACGGGCTAAGCAGCGTGATGCACGAAATGTTTTGTGGTAAAAAAAAGACATTTATTTTTGTATTACATCAATTTAGAGAAACGCATTTAAGAAGATCCTATTGGACTTCTTAAATTTGGATTTTCCTGATCCCTTATTGTACTTTAATCGTAGAAAAGGATTTGGCAATTCATACAGCCAAAAAAAGATTAGTGTGCGCGAAAATTTCAATTTTATCGATAAAACAGACCCACTTTAGGATCCCTTTAAAGAAAGAAAAAACGTAGCATATAAGAAGAGATCTTTGTTACAAGGAATGGTTTACACATGTTTTCCTACTACCTTTGATTAAAGATTTGTCTTGTATTTATTAATTACTTTGAGACCGTAATTCTTTCTTTTTCATAGTAAGATAATTGTAAAACAATCATTGTTTTGTTATTTATGAAGAAACGATCACGTTTTTTTAGTCTAACTAATAACCATTATTCCATAAACAATACAAAAAAGACCGTTTGGTTTAACGCTTACGTCTAATTGGAAGCGTAATTAATAATAGAGTGACGTTGCTGTTTGCTCCTTCACTTGTGCGCAAAACCGAAGAATAAAAAAGTGATCTGAGTAACAGTCTGCCGTATGCAGTAAACATATTTCGCCCGCTCTTATTTGCATTTTAAATGAGACGAGATAAAACTGGCGCAAAATTACTGATTTTACGGTTTTACTTCTCGGATTGTAGTCAGCAGAAGCTTTGTCGGCAGACGTTCGGTAAACGCAACATATATGCGCGCTCGCTGTTTGTAATTATCTGCGCCTGGTTTCGCTAATTTATTTAACGCAAAACGCTTTATGCAATATATTTTATCTATTTTCATTACACATTTCCTCCGTTTTATTCCTCAACAACAAAATTACCTTGAAGACCGACAATCAGGTCAGTTTCTTACTGTTCTCGATCGAGTACATGAAATCAATTGTACCGCATCGCGGAAATTTGTAATAATTTTCCTTGTCTTGCTTGTTATGTGGTTTGCGTTTCTCCTTGAAGGAAAATTTCTATATCAAGATCTATATTTACGATCTTCCGGATTCTGCACGTGATAAAGAATCGTCACATCGCACACACGTGAGAGATGTCGCACACGATTTTTTATTCTGCACACGATTTTTAAGCGCACGACTCTGTTGCGTAACACCAACAGAGTTAATGCATCTTAGCATTTTCCCACGCGTTTGTTTGCATTGAGAGCTGATAAATAATTATCAGTTCACATTGCGATCGCATTGTTATCCTGCATAATATACGCACGAAACGTTTATAATTCACAATCAGAAGTGTGTAACGTCTCGTTAATTTCAAGGTTTTGCGAAGGAAAGTTCGAAGAAAATGTTGGTCGCAAAAAATAATATATATATAAAATAATATATACACACAAGATGCAGCAAAGCTGCAAAGCGATAACTAATCAACGTTACGCTTTTCTAAAAAAAAAAAATAACGAATTACATTACACATATGTCACGTAGAAATGTATAGTATTTACAACACAATTCTCATAGGATGTAACGACGTCAATGAAACAGGAAAATCATATTTAAGGAACCGTTGAAAAGTTTTGACGGATATAGCTAATCATTTCGGCGAAAGGAAATCACAGAATTGGGAATAACGGTTTGTATGTGAATAACAATGATCGAAAATAGCGACAGCACCGTTCAATGCATTTCCGGCACTTTTACAACACTTGAACTTCTTGTAACCTAACCCGTGCCACTTAAATTAGCAATGGAGTTCGAATTGCGAAAGTGTAAACTGTAGCGTCATCTTTTTTTCTCTTTTGTCTGCTTAATACATTATTATATTTTGTTCCTTTGCTGCGAAATCTTCATTAAAATTTGTCTAAACGCTACAAAACGTGTCGCGAGAGACATCGTAAATAAATAAATGAAAACAGCGAACATGTGTAATTCGCGCGTACTTGAACCGAGAGTATTGCGACCGGTACGTGAGACCGGCGCGCGCATTATCTGCCAATAAGATTAGCATTGTCTAAGCTAAGTCCCGACATGCAGGTTACTCATATACCTTTTTAAATGAAACCAAACGCGCACGGCATTGAAAATGTAATTCCACGTGTTCGGGACGAATAAATTGACTTAATTTTACGAGGTAAAATCTCTGTTACTTATCTCTCTGTTCCTACGCTTAATTTAAATCATCGCGAATGTAAGTCGTCACACTATCGTTTTTTGTTAAAACATTGGTAGCAACTGACAATTGAAGCACAAGCTTGTAATAAAATTTCATTACACTTGACTTGGACAAATCATCAAGAACATCTAAAAATCTTATGTGTTGCACTGTGTTGTGTCCCACAAGTAAGTGTCTATTATATAATATCCATCACGGGGAACGCATGTAGCAGCACATTATGTAAACGGAATATATCGTTATATACATATGTGCATGCTAGTGGCACCACGGCATGAAATATGTGCGAGATACACATGCACGTAAGAAACTTCGCCATAACAACTCAAGGTCTCGTAAACCAGCCTAGACGTATTTGCAAGCTACGTGCATTCCTACCTAATCCATCGTGAGACTATCCTCTCAAGCAGGTTGTTGGGCGCGGTTGTTTACGCTTTTTCATTGTTGAGCTCTGCCGTCACGTTACGGATAACCTGCGCGACCGCCGTTAAATCGCTAAAGACAGCGATCATGGAAGCGAGGTGGAACATGTAGTTCAAGATCAACTACCGCGCGTGAATACACGCGACGCGGGAAATGTTCGCACATATGTACGTACGCGTGTGTGAACCGATTCGTATCTGCGTTAACCTCACGCTTGTAACATACACGCGTATTCGTGAGATGCATAATGAATCAAAACGTATATATCATTAATAATTTACGGAATTAATTTCTAGGCCTGGCGCACGTTATTCGGGGCGACGACGTGTCTTAGCGTTGAGATTAACTCCTTGCCGGTGCGTCGTACGTACGTAAACGTCTAAGAGTTACAAAATTTTATTTACTTAGAAACAATATTATTTTTCAAAAAGTAACAATATCATTGTTTCTAAATTAAATAAAACTACAACAATAAAATTGTAACTTATAAATATTGTAGTTTTTTTTCCAGGATTTTTGTACAAGTATTACTGTAAGTTTCTAGTTTTGTTTTAACATAGCGTCACGGTTTTTCAGAAGCAAGAGACACGATTCGAGTCAGGAAGTAACACGTATCGTTATATATCTCGACAAAATGAAATATAATTACGCTACTAGGCTTGTATGAGTCACTTTGAACGTCACTTTGAAATTGCATGTGAGTTTTATAATTTGATGCTTTGCGGAAACTATTCATCGATGTTTCACAAGTATACGCCTTTCCGATTCATCTGTGTATGAGTCGTATGCATAAGTATTACTCTCGCGCGATTTCTGCGGTCGCTCGCTTCTTTGAACTTACATAATACATATATCATATGTGTATTACGTAGTTTGTGTGTGTTTCATTTAATAATTTCTCTTCACTTCAATCATTAATTTTACAGAGATTTAAACAAAACAATAATATAGCGATTTGATAAATAATAAAATATTTTCTCACACGTGTTTATTTATTCTTATCGTAGAGTTTAAAGACATCCGTCATCTGAGCAATTTTTATTACTCGCCGCTCCTTTACTCTTCTATTAGTCTTCGAAGACTTAAATGGCGGAGATGTAACGAGCAGACATGCGATGGACAATGGGCCTCTTTGAAAGAGATCGGCGAGTGACACTTGTCAACATAAAAGTCTCGTGATGTCACAATCAATAGCAGGTTTTGCATCTTTATTTCTTCGCAACTACAAATTTTATTTGCCTCTTCTATTGATCGAACGTAGTCAGTCACTGCAAGAAATATCTTGCTGTTTTTTTAATTATTATCTGTCTTTAGAAATGGATGTCTGTGGGTATATTTTGATCTGTGTATTTTTTAGTCTGTCTTCGGCTTTGTTTCGTATATTTAAAATTTATGATATACAGAATATTACAAACATAAGATTGAATTATAAATACTGACTACAGTCTTCTTCTGTGTTCTCCACTTTACTCCCACGATAAATCCGTCTAGGCAACAGCGACTCTGACAAACCAACGACACGAATGAGGTGTACACGAATCCCCCACTTCTTTTGCCACGGATGACCTCCCCGTGGTCGCGTTCGAACAGCTTCGCAGGGATAAATGTACACTTGACGTCGTCCACGAGGCTTTTAGCGTCGGCAGAACGACACCGTCACCCGTGTTAGTCGTGCTCGATCGGTGGAACGGAATTTTATACGACGACGACGACGACGAGTCGTTGAGTGTATTCGCGACTAATTTGTAATCAAGAATCGTACATCATTGTTATCAAAAATTGAAATCAATTTTTAAGACACATGGAGTTTGCCTTTAGTCGGACCAACGAGCTGTCGGACTACTTCAGCGGAAGTTCTGTAAGTCTTCGAAGTTTGGTTTTGTTTTTATTTGGTGATGATTGATCGTTTTTTTGCAGAGTGATTTAACTTTAGAAGAGAACGATAATTGATTTCATCTAAACAAAACACGTGATTTTATTTAACATAATTTTATTAAACATAACGTGATTTTTGTGTGCTGGACAAATATCTAGGTTTAATTAGTGAAAAATCAACGATATTGAAGATTTTGATAAAATTGGAGGAACTGTGCACATGTGTATGTGTGATTAAGACAGGAAACTACTGTAAACAAAAAATAATTGTGTTCATTCTAGTGATAAACATCGTCACAAATTAAGGACCATTTTAATTGTTTTGTCTTATATAAGATATTGGCGTGATGAGTTTGTCTCAGAATGATTATTCTGTCTATGACAAATTACATATGAGTCACGTAATACGCACATTTATACAATATAAAAAAAGACTTACGTTGAAGTAAATTTATGAATCACTTTTATTCATAAATTGGATCTTAATACGTGAGAATCAGGTCTTTTCTCTCTAAATGCACATAATAATACGATCGTGCTTTTACTTTTATATCATCATTTATAATTATGTATTTTACAAAGTTTACTCACATTTTGTGTCGAGAGTTAATAGAAACTTTAATGACTGTTTTATTTCTCCGGTTGCTAACATTAACGTTTAAAACCTTTACAAGAAGCAACAAGATTAATATTAACTTTTTTTTTTATTACCATTTGCAAGTTAAAAATACGCATAAAAGATATAGAAGCATGATTGTATATAAATCCAAGGTCATCGCATCTCGATCAATCACAAATGACCTACTACTGTGCACAAGCAGATACTTTTCCTGAGAGGAAGCACGTAACGCAAAGACGTAACACGTGACCGTGAGAGCAACAAATGAATTGCGCGTAAATGCTCCGCTCGTAACGTGATGGCGTGATTTGAGAGAAACAATGTGGTTACTATATTAACTCGTAACAGGTCCCATAATAATAAACGCGCGGTAATTTCACGAAGTTGTTTTCTACGTGGGGGTAAGGCCCATCATTTCACAAATCGTTTGTAATTGTTATCTTAGAGGAGAAAGCCGAGACACACACACACATTGTTCGTGTATCGTATATCTTAATTTATGCAATATCTTACGACGTGTTTGGTCGTAAGCTTTTTAAATAATCACTCAAATATATCAACTTTTTCTAGTGAAGATCGACGCGATAAGAGAGTTGTTGAGAATTTCGCGAGTCATGTAAAAGCCGATAAGCAAAACGTATTTAACGTAATTATCCGTGTGTGTATAGAACTAGGACACATAAATAATTGACACGTGCGCATGAGTCGAGTTTATTGACTCTGCCGAATATTTTACGAATAAGGGTAACTGACCCTATGAACGTCAAACTGTCACGCAATTCTGAACGGCCTTGCTTCGATAATTACTCCCGACTTGTTTCATTTTTAATAATAAAATATAAAATATTCAACATATAGTAATTTAACATATAGTAATTCTTACGCTCGAATAATAAAAAACCGAATAATAAAAAAAGTAAATTACGATGAATGTTTAGATAAAATGGACACTCGTGCTATACCTGGTATCAGCAGTTTTTGGTCAATTGGATTTGCCACCGTATACGAACGACAATGTTAACCAACGACGACTTCCTTTCAATGAAGTGGATTACCAGAATATCTTAGCTAGATTAGATTTCCTCGGAGCTGAAAGATGCAGTGCCAACGTGGCAGCTCAGTGGGCGTACGAAACTAATGTCAACGAATATACGCAGCTACAAGCGGTAAGATTTAAAAATTAAGTCTATCTTTCTGTGTATGTACTTCCGCGTTTTGAGAGCAGCCTGAAACCTGAGAAAATAAACCCTGATGAAAAAATTGTTCTCGAAAACGTCGGTGAATGAAAATGACACGAACGCGGTTCCAACTCGGAAAGCATACACAGAAATTCTCATACCGTAAAATCACTAAACATTATATTGAATCTAGCTTTACAAAAAATTATTATTATTTTTATTTTATTTTTTAAATATTATTATTTCTCTTTTATTATCGTTTGTATTGTCACGCACGTATTTAAAAATTTTCCCGTTAATCACGCGAATAAATTTCGAAACTTTTTGTGACCCGCATGCTTGTGTTCTCTATTTAAATTGTCTTACGAAATGTGACACTTTTAGTATTTTGTACAAACGACGTGATGCAATAAATTAATCTCGCTAACGTTATAACAAATTTGTGTTCATTAATAAAATGATGAGAAACAAACACACATACACACACACACACAGATTAAACACATTAAATTGAGAAACTACATCAAATTGCTAAGAACGTGCGAGTCTGTAGTTAGAAAAAAAGTTTAGAAAGGCTAAGTTTTCGACATTAAAACTATACATATAAGTCGACGACAACCGTGGAAAATAAGTCGCTTGACAATCGTATGCGTTTCTCATCCACTCTATGAAACATCTTTCAAGAGACCTCGACCTCCTCTCGGTATATCTTCCCGTGCAATTCTTCTGTTCGTATACACATCGACCTGCCCATCGTTTGGCGAATCGTGCACCGGCGATACTTTGTAGCTATCACGATCACGATTTTCCCTGACACAAGACAAGCCCGCATTGTCCGCGAAAGGACGAACGCCTCCGCGGGAAATATTCTCAGACGATGCTATTGTCGCGATAGTCATCCCGAACGATTTTGCAATCGCGTCGGCCGTCTCGTACCGACGCGAAACGGGAATTTTGTACTTTTCAATGCAAAATCTAATGAGACTCGCGTCGCGTGACGTTAATGATAATCGAGGTGCCGTTTTCCCTTTCTGTAATAGAGAACGTCGATATGTGCTACATCGTAGTTTTATAGATATTTATTATTCGTGTCGGAAGTAGTCGAAGTAATTAATTCTCTGCTTGAATTTTGCGTTAATTACTTGTAATTATACGCATAACTCAATGTTTTAATCAACGATTTATTTTTGAAAATAAAACAATGTAATTATAATATACTTTTTTCTTAATCAAAGAAATAATAATACGTTACTTGATGATTACGCGAACGTTTTTTGTACATCTAATAACATATCTGCGCTTAAAAAACATAACATACACGATAGGAATAAGAATATGTTATATAATTAGATACATATATATTTTTCTCCAGACTGAAAAGTATCTTACGTATACATAATGTACATGTACACAATACACCGACATACACTTTAATAAATATTTTTAATAATATTCTCGCGAGCGTGCACACACACACACTTCTAAATTACATATTCAAATAAAGAAAACCACATATGCAATTTCACTTTCTTTGCCACTTTTCTGTGAACACAATTCGCTTTCAGGAAGAGCACAGATACGGCTTTATCTCTAACGGTAAAACCGTCGTTTGTCGATTTGCGCTTTACTGCAACTGCGTTTCCCTAATCGGACGCAGATTATTTCCTCGGGTCATGTAATTACCGTAACGTAATATGATACAAGACTGTTCTGTCTACTTAAAAAAAAAACATTCTTGAAACATTTTTTATGTATAAAAGTTTTTTATTTATTGATACAGTAAGTTTTTATTTATCTATATAGTAGTTTTATTTATTTATATAGTAAGTCTTTAATAATATGTCAATTTGTTTTTGTAAACAATTGTCTAAGTTTCAATGTTTTTTTTCTAAAAACTTGCATATCTTAATATTTGTTGATGCCAACAAATTGTAGCTGGAAGCGCAACGAGCCTACGCGGATTTCCAATACCAAGCGTGGCTTCTGACCTCCAAGATCGATTTGTTTACCATTCAAGATCCTATAATCAGACGACGGATCCGTTATTTGTCTGTCGTGGGTCCTTCAGCATTGCCACCTGATCAACTAGACAGAGTAAGTAATAATGTGATTTACACATACACACACACACACACAGACACATCAAGCAATTTATAAATTGCACAAAATTGCAGCGTTTACATTATTATCAAACTAACTAACAGCACGTGTGCACAAAGTGTAAATTGTTAAAAGTAACGAGATTATTTCTTCGCAGTACAATCGACTGATCAACGACATGCTCGCGGTTTATAATGGAGCGACGATATGTGGTTACAACGATCCTTTCCGGTGTGGACTGCGTCTATATCCAGGTAATGTCATGCGAGAATTACGCACTGAACTTACGATCGAATCGATGCGATACCGCGCGCGTTCACGGTTCGCCGCGGCGAGATTGTACGGGAAATTTTACGTAAGTCCAAACTGCGCATGAAAGTGTGAAGAAGTGGAATACGTCACGCGCGTTCGCCGAGTAGAGTATCACCCTTTCTGTTAATTTATGAAAATTTCTATATGCCGCTGTATAAGTCTCTAATTGTCTATTATTTTGAGCTCAGCGTAAATCCTCGTATAACGTATAAATTCCATGCCCATTTAGACACAAAGTAAATACATAAAACACGATAGAAAGGTCTATGCTTCAAGTAGAAAGCGAATTAATTAATTGCGAAGACGCTTTACGCAGTTACAAATGCGGTACAATTTGGTTTCAGGAATTTAAAAAGGAAGAAAAAAATTGATAAATCTATGCAATTTGATGAAGGAATTTACGTTGTTAATATATAATCAAATAATAAAGTAGGATACAAGTTGGGAAGTTCACGACCGTGTTCTTGATAACGTTCGATGTCGCAAAATATGAGCTTTGTTTGCTCACTTTGATTTAATTGCCATCTTCTTGTTCGCATAGCGGGAGATCGCTTTATCGTGATTTTATTTCACAGACATATCACAAATCATGGCAAAGAGTCGAGATTGGGATGAGCTTCAATATGTCTGGACAGAATGGCGCAGACGGAGTGGCACACCAATTAAGGATCTGTATCAACAACTTGTTACATTAAACAATGATGCCGCAAGATTGAATAGTACGTTCATTTTGTATTACATTGCAAATTTAGAAAATATAAAAAGTATACATATTAATTAATTACTATCTTGTGTGAACTAATTAATATATACAATATTTATACAAATTAGTTTTGATTGTTTATTGTTTTTAGACTTTACCGATGCCGCCGAATACTGGATGTTCCCTTACGAGTCTCCTAATTTCCAGCAAGATATCGATGAGGCCTGGGAAACGATACGTCCCCTTTATGAAGAACTGCACGCATATGTTCGCAGAAAATTAAGAGAACTCTACGGTCCCGAAAGAATCGGTGGACACACGTCTCTTCCGTCTCACATTCTTGGTAAGAACAAGGGGCGAGGATATTTATAAAACATGTGTAATTGTGAAATATTCTGCAATCTGCGAAAAGTAAATTATATACTACGTAGTGAATTACATACACACACACGCACATAATTATGTGCAATAATATCATCGATTGTTATATTTGTTACAGGCAATATTTGGGGACAATCTTGGACTAATCTTCTGGATGTTACTTTACCGTATCCTGGAAAAATATATCCCGATGTCACGCAGGAAATGCAAGCTCAAGTAAGATCTCTTCATCTACTTTATATATTTGCATGATAGGAGTTTCACAGGCTTGTCAAATTTGATGTTTCTTTCGATCAACGTATATCGTATATTTATATTATTAAAAAGATTGCACGTTTACGTTAACTAAATAATTGCTGCCAACTATGTGTTACAGGGCTATACACCGATTGATATGATTCGAGTGGCTGAAGAATTTTATCTGTCCTTGAACCTGAGCGCTATGCCACCGGAATTTTGGGCCGGAAGTATAATCGCCGATCCTGGCGATCGACCGTTGATTTGTCAAGCTTCTGCGTGGGATTTTTGTAATCGCTTAGATTACAGGTTGATACAGTTATCAAACCGCACTGCGCGCAGTGTATATACGCACACATATCAGTTAGATATCAAATAGAGTCTCAACTTTTGGAAAAAAAAAGATAGTAAATGATATAAATATAAATAGAAAAAAATCTTTGTTGATTAAGTATCTTACAAATGTAAATAGTACACTTGATTTTTAATATCTAATATCTGCTTTTTTTACATAATTTTTATTTGTGTTCAGGATTAAAATGTGTACAAAGGTGACAATGAAGGATTTGATAACTTTGCATCACGAGATGGGACATATTCAATATTTCTTGCGATATAGCGGCTTACCACGCGAATTTCGTGACGGTGCAAATCCAGGTAATGAGAAACATATATGTAAATATGTAAATTTATTAGAACTAAATAATTAGCGATAAAAAAAAAGAACAAGCTGCATAAAAAAATCAATTGTTGCGTCAAAATAATCGAAACTAAATGCACAATAATAATAAAACTACACGCGCGAATGTTTATAATAAGTAAATAATAATTGCTTTATATAAAGATATTGCTACAATTTTAAAATACACGCGACACGCGAATATCGTTACTGGTTTTTTTTCTATCGCGGTGCAATAGCGAGCGCATTGGCGAGAAGTTGCATCACGCCAGGAAGAAAGCCGTGAACTAAAACAAAAGGATAGGAGATGGTTGGCGATGATGGCATACACGTCGGACAGACGACACGCGTTACGTAAGCGTACCGTTCGTTCCTTGGCCGACTTCCGGAAGGCACAGCCGACTTTATGCGCTTTTACGACTAATAGCGCGAAAGCGAGAGCGAGTGCGATACGCTCGAGGTGCACTCTAGGCGCTATTCGCGCACTGGCTGAGAAGTGGATGTTACTAGCGTACGTTGGCGTCTTGGATGTTAAAATATTTTTATTACGGTATAATCGACGCTTTCACCGTCTCAACGGCCTGTCCGGTCCGGTCGTTCGCCTCGCACCGGAACACGGATTGTTTCGAACGGAAACAACCTCACTACGACGTCCTTGCCGATATCGTTCAGTTATTTATTGACTATAACAGTTCGATCAGTTATTTATTGACTATAACAGTACGAATAGTATTATATTTTAGAAGTATTTTGGTTTTCACATTTAAAATTAGATATTATCTAATTTAAAATTAGATACCTATGCAAAAATAATTTTTAAAATCCCAATTTCTTTTATTTAAAATACGATACTATTCAAATTTTAGGTTTATGTTGTTATTATTTCAACAAAATAGACCGTAAATTTGAAATATGTTTTTTTCATATTTTTTTATATCTTTCTATATTTTTCTATACTTGTGTATATTTGAAGTGTTTATATTTACTGAAATTAATATTAGAGAGTTTCTACTTATGAAATTATAAATTCTCTCAATTAACTACCGGCACGCAATTTGCATTAGGAAATATGATGAAAGAGAAAATAATCAGCGTCATCTGCCACGCTCGACTTATCCCCACAAACTGTAATTACATCCTGGTTAGCGCTAAATCACATCACGCGCAAAAAGTCATTGGGCTATCCGCGACCGGAGAACCCCGAGAAACTTTGCAATAATCACGGAACTCGACGACAGGCCATCTGTCTGAACGTCAACTTTCACCGATTGATTATCAAACGACCTCTTTCAAAATATTTGCACACAACTCGTGTCGTCGTAAAATTTCAATGATTGATCTTGAATTATATGATTATTGAATTATTGCAACTCTCTTTACGCGTATGTCAGACATTTATAAAATAGAAAACAATTTTTATTTTGAACATCTTTTTGAATTAATTTCTTCCGCGCAACATCGATTATTTGACACGCACAATTATTATAAAAGTCTGTTACAAATATATTATCTGTGTTAACTTGTCAAAAATATAGTGACAGTAAAGTCTTAGTTGCTTATACAGTTATATAGTTATACGCTACGTAATATTACTATCATAATCAGGATTTCACGAGGCTGTCGGCGAGGCTGTCGCCTTGAGCGTCTCTACGCCGCGTCACCTTCAGACTCTCGGCTTGGCAAACAAATTCATCGACGAGCGCGCAGCGGATATCAATTATCTCTTTGCTTTGGCGATGGAAAAGCTGGTGATGCTGCCGTTCAGCATCACGATGGACAGGTGGCGATGGGACGTTTTCCGCGGTTACATCAACAGGGAGGAATACAATTGTCACTGGCACAGACTGAAGGAGCAATACACGGGCACGAAACCGCCGGTTCTGAGATCCGAGGATGACTTTGATCCAGGCGCGAAGTATCACATTCCAGCGAACATCCCATACATCCGGTAAGTACGTAATTGTTTTAATGCGTGTGTGTTTTCTGATTTTTTTTTTTTTTTTTGCATTTATGTCAACGATATTCTCGCCCTTGTAAGATTATTGCTTAATTACAAAATTAACGTTTAATCTTCCAATCTTAGAAAAAAATTCCACAAGGCAATCGTATAATTAAAATGAAATTATGTGGGAAAGAGCCATTGTAATAATAATAACGAAGAAAGTATGTATTGCTTTTGCAATACACGTGTTATCTGATTGCGCGTTAAATAACACACACATTCCGTGTGGGCACATGTTTATTACTTTAACAAGTCTATTTTGATTCGGTAGCGAAATAACATCTGCGCTTTATGTATATACTCGAAACGTTAACTTTCGTTAGTTTCCAATGCGCCCGAAGCGATTAATCTTGCTACAACAATTCTGCGTGCCTTATGCATAAGATCAGAAATCAAAAGTGAAATCGCCGATCTTGTGTGCTCTCGTCTTATAATTTGTTCATTGGTACATCAGCTAGAAGAGAAAGAGAAACGAAAGAAAATCCTTTCTCTCCCCGGCTATCGCTGTGCGTTGCACAGCCAGCACGTATCCGAATCGGTAATGTCTGGGATTCGCGCGTTAAATGATAGATCGCTCGAGGTAGAAACGTAACGTTGCCAGCTGATATCATCGTATCGGAAGTGTTACGCGTTCTTTCTTTCGTTAGTCATGCTAGATGAAAAGAAAGTCCCATTTTTTTTTTCCATCGAAAACGCGAGACTAATTACGCATACAAGGCTCTTACGGGGGCTAATTATTGGGCGAATTTCCGTGTAACAACACGTGATGTGGCCAAAATTGAAAGAATGGCTTTCGCCTCTGCTTTAGCTCGCTTCCTGTTTCTAAGCCGGAACCGAATACAATAAATACGTTCCGTCATAAATTCCGCTCGCTCGGAGCGAATGGCGCACACGCAATCGGAAATAAATAACCCGTTACGCTGTTACGAAGTTCAAGGATATTGACGCCAGTAAAAAATGTATTAAAAATGTCAAATCATTTCTAATTGATCATTTATTAATTAAAAACCCTTATCTTTAATGATAAGAAAATAACTTAACATCCAGTTTTTGATTTGTTTTGGTTCTAATGTCTTAAGTGTTCGTTCGAATAAAACAAGTATGAGAGTTTTACATATCGAATGTGTCTTAAAACATTTATTGAAATATATATACATGTGAGAAAAAAATAAAATCATTCTGAGGATCTTGTTTTCGGAACGGAAATGATTAGGATAAATATCAAGGCTGTTTTTTTTTTTTTGCTCTTTGGTTTTATTAAAAAGAAGCGAAAAAATATCATATAAAGACGTTTATTACATGTTGTACAAACATTGTAAAAAAATTATAATATAACATGTGTTCGTAGGTACTTAAGTGTCTATATCTAAGAAATATCGTTAGCGCTGTTCGCGCGGATCACGCGGTACTCGTACTTCGTCTTTCGTCGGGCTGCGTTCTGCAAATTCATCTTTCTCATCCGGTTATAATCGGTGAGAGAGAACGATTCCTTTTATGTTAGGAAAAATAAATACGTCCGCGTTTGCTTCGCGGACACGCAATTCAAACGGATGATAAACTGGCATTCGCGAGTGCTCGTCGCGCGCCCATGAAGAAAACGCTTCGTTAGTGCTTTCGAAATGAAAAATCAGCCGTTAAACGCGTTGCAAAAATTATGTTGGTTTTCTCTCTGATGATGTGTGTTCGAAATCATGGAACAAGAATCATCGTGATATTTCGTAGCAGGTACCAATGTGTCCGCTCGTACGATATAGTGGAGGAGAGAGATAAAGAGAGAGAGAGAGAGAGAGAGACTTGTACAAATTAGATTTTACATGTAAATTGTTTTATCTCATTTAGATATGTACAAATTTTTAATTGCCAATTAATAATTAACTACAATTTTCTCTCATATTCTCGAATATATACATTAATCAAAATGTGTATCGACAAATTTTCTTTTGTTTTAACATGTATCTTTCTGATACATTTCTCTTCATCTCTGACTTATTCGTTCGGGGGGTCGAAAATCCTCCACTACCGCACTTTGGTTACTAATATCCCGAGTGACCCCCGTAGCTGTGACCCCCGTAGCTGTGACCCCCGTAGCTGGACTCGTAATCACCTCCGGAACCGGATTCGTAATGATGGTCGTGCACTGGTACCGCATACGGAACTTTTACGGGATAGGGTACCGCCTTGGGAACCGTCACAGGCACCGGCTTGTTCACAGTAACCGGTACGGGTCGTTCAACAGGCACTTTTACGGCGTAAGGCACCGGCTTCTCTACCGGATACGGCACCGGCTTTTCCACCGGATACGGCGCCGGTACTGGTACTTTAACGTGTACGGGCACCGGTTTTTCCACTGGCACTGCTACAGGTCGTTCCACATGTACCTTAACCGGATAAGGTACCTTCTTCTCTACTGGATAAGGTACCGGTTTTTCAACGGGTACAGGATACGGCTTGGATATGTGCACCGGATACGGTCGTTCAACGGGTACTGTTACCGGATACGGCACCGGTTTCTCGACCGGGAAAGGTTGCGGCACATGCTCCGGAACCTTTACAGTATACGGCACAGGTTTTTCTACTGGGAACGGCTGCGGCACTGGCACTTTTACAGGATAGGGAACCTTCTTCTCGACCGGATACGGTTGAGGAATGTATACTTTGTAGGGCACCGGTCTTTCAACCGGCACGTGAACCGGATACGGCACCTTCTTCTCGACTGGATACGGTTGCGGTATATGAATCGGTACCTTCACCAAAACTTTTACCGGTACCGGTATTTTCTTCTCGATCGGGTATGGTTGCGGTACCGGAACTTTAACCGGGTATGGAATTTCCTTCTCCACCGGGTAGTGAACTTTCTTCTCGACCGGATAAGGTACCTTCTCGGTCTTTACGATAGTGATCTGTTTGACCTTGCCACCGTCGTCACCTCCGCCATAACCACCTCCGCCATAACCACCTCCGCCATAACCACCACCGCCATAACCACCACCGCCATAACCACCACCGCCGTAACCACCATCGCCGTGACCACCATCGTAACCACCACCGTCATGACCGCCAATGTCACCGCCGCCGATGTCGTGACCGCCGATGTCGTGGCCGCCGTCGAAGCCGCCGCCATCACCACCACCGCCGTAACCGCCATCGTCGTGTCCTCCATAATCTCCTTCGATGTGACTCAGTCCTCGCTTGTCTTGTTTCTTCTCCGTGCCTTCTTTAGCATTTTCTTGTGGCACGATCTTCTTAGATGTGGACTCCTTTTCTTTCTCAGACACGGCCAAGGCCAGCAGCCCCGCTAGTAGCGTGAGAAACTATAATCGAGCGAAACGATTATTATGAATTGCTTGCACATCAACGCGCTCCATCACTTAGAACGTAAAAAATATTACGCGCGGCTTTAAATTAACGCTCGTACAGATCTTGGATAATATTAAACAGAAAAGATTATGCAAAATATGCAAGAGCAATCTTGAACAATTAATAGTTCTTATTGCGATCTATCGCGATCTGGAAAGTAATATTGATAGAATATAAAAATTGTAAAAATTATGAGAAGTATCTAGACTATATTTTAATTGTCATTACTATTAAGTGTTTATTTAATTTCAAATTTTATTTTATTTAACATATAATTTATATAAAGTGTACAAATGACTTTCCAAGATGTCTGGAAGAAAAGCAAATGGTGCAAAGTAGGAAGTTAGCAATTTTATGCCGAATTTAAATGCAACTAATTTCATTTATCACGTAAATGTGCGAGCTGAGACTTACCAAAATTCTCATGTCTACACTAAGTGTGTTTCACACGATCTGATCAAAGTCCAGACTTTACTGGATGTTTCCCCCCAAGGTGCCACAGTCTTTATAGACCGCTTTCCCCCAACGCGTACGCGAGCGAGCCCCTCTGCACTCCCGAGGAAAAGTGAAACACACGCGTCTGCCGTTCGACCGACGCGGCGACGTACACAGCGTTATAGCAGTTTTTTTTTTTTCATAAATTCTAGGCACATACAAGCGACGGTGCTTCCATAATCCCAACGGCGTAGCTACTGTGGAAAACTGCGGAACACCGGAACTTCCGGCAATATTCAAAAAATTCGAGCTATAGAAAGCATATTTCTCACGAGCAAAAACGTGTATTACAACCAACACGGTTATAAAAGTTAATTACGGCGTTAAATGTACTTTTACAAATTCAAGTCATTTCATTAACGCAGTAGGTACTGGCAAAACGAAAATGTCGTGTCAAAATCTGAAAAAAAAAAAACGAATATTAAATATTTATAAAAAAAGAAGGTAATTGTCTCAATCTTCAGAAAATAGTTACGTGTCTTGACTTTGCATTTTGACGTTAAATAACATACGCGTTCTTTCGGCATTGATGTCTTTTTTTTTCAATTGTATATTCATCTACGCTACTAGACACGTGGATACATACATCTCTTATACTATTATTTCTCTTCTTATCTCAACCAATCGACGAACTTTCCCTCCGTGTTGTTTTCCATCTCGCGCAAGTTTCTTCTCGCTTAGATGCACCTACACCGTCAGGACACTCCTGAGTGTCCCCTCACGGAAGAACGCATGTGTGAGATACGGTTGCAGACAAGCAAACTGCGAGTTCTCTCGACCGAGACGAGAAGCACGACGACGAACGCATATAACGGTCTTACCTGCGGTCCGAGGGAGATCGCGAGAGGAAGAACTAGGAAGTAAGAGACGAGAAAAAGTGAAAAGAGACGGTGGAAGAGTGACGGTGTGTGTTGCGGCGCGAAGAAAAGATATGTATATTCTAGAACATTGCACGCCAATGTGAGAGATTGACCGTTAATGCGCTGTTTACTACAAGTGCCGTACAATAGATCTCGTGATGATTTGCTTCGGTTAGAAAATACACTACAGACAATAAATTTTATTTAGTAATAATGAAAGAGAGAGAAGAAGAGAGAGATAACAGAGCAGATGGAACAACATCTGAAAGCATACAGCAATAAAGAGCATAATAATAATTAAGTTCGAGTGGGTTGCAATGTAAAATTGAACATTTTGTGTACTGCGCAGTTATTGCGCTTAAATATGTAGCCGGTTTAATTACCGGTTGTAGTTGGAAAAAGTACTAAAAGGTTATTGCCCGTAATAATGAAAGAAATGGCAAAGAGAAAGAACGAAGTAGTTTTGAACAACCAGACGAAGTAATTACAACATTGTTTTCTCTAAGTGAAGAGATTTGAAATTGTGCTGAGAAAATTGCTAAAATTATTTTTATTTTTAAAAACACAAAACTTGTTTGCAAAGAAACCGAAAACTACGCGCATAAAGAAATGAGACAATTTGTCATGACATAAGAAACATTCTGCTCGAGACTTAATGCTGAAAAATTATTTACATAAAAAAAACACACACAGTCATGCTTGCTAATTTTTTATTCTTAACTTGCATTTAGAAACACGTCATCTGTGATGGTAACGTGTGAAAAAGCAAAACGCAGTGAGCGAAACTAATTATCGTTGAAGAACAAAAGAACGAATGTTTAGATGTTACGGCTTTTAAAATTAGGGCAGTTGATTGAAGTTGAATTCTTGATGAGATTTTAATATATTAAATTAATTGCATTTTTATCAACTGTGTAATGTACGCACACACGTGTCAACGAATATTTAAAAAAAAAAAAAAATGAAAACAAATATTAATAAAATAAAATATGCGCGTGACAGCACAGTTCGAATATAATTGAACTTAGTCATGTTGACAGTAATAATATTTTAACATACGCGTGTGTGTGAGAGCTGTAGTCATTACATTACACAAGAAATGATTTTTATTACACAACGCGAAGCTAATGTGACTTCCTTCATTTTGATTATACGAGAGATAATTTTTATATTATTTTCTAGAAATGCGCCGTCGCGCGCGCGTTGTTAATAAGAGAAACGCAAAATTTGACGCAGGTGTTATAGCAAAAACAATGCGCGCGAATCAATTAGTGTGAAGTTATTTACGACTTTTAAGTAACTAACGATATATAAGTATTCTGTACAGGAATAAAATTAGTTTTTTTTTCAGTTTTATAATTGCTCTTTTACACAGATGTAAGGAAGTAACGACTAATTAGAAAAGTAATTGTAGGAATTCTGTTTCTTGAGTTTATTTGTACGTATAGCTTCACGATGATGTTCAATCGATAAACGCACACATGCACGTTCTGTTTCATAAGTTGGATGAAGAGATTTATTGTGTTACGTTATTAAAAAATACAATTATTTAATTTAAATTATTCTAACTTAATGATAGAATCTAATTTAGTAATTAGACATCCGACTTTCTAAAATTCGTACATTTTTAAAAAATCGTTAATTAAACTATACACAAATATAACACGCAAAAAAATAGATATATCTAAAACTTTATTTAAACACACCAATTCAATCTTCGCAGTAACATTATTAGCAATAATTGATAGACAAAGTAATAACACTATGATTAATTTAACTAACATTCTCATATTGTACAGATATTTTCTACTTTTTTGAAGTACACAAAAATCGTACTAGTCATAATTTCGTACAAAATCGACTTTGTAAAAACTTTTATTAATACTTTGTATATCCACAAACACTGTCGCTCGAGCGACTCGTTGAGTAATCATCGTGGTCGTCGCCATTTAGTCTCGACGCTTTCGCTCTCCGCTAGATCTTCCTTGTCCTTGATGTTACCTTGATTTTTCCAACCGAGCTTGACAGGAATCGGCACTTGTACGACATACGGAAACGGTTTCTTCACCGGCACGAGTACCGGTTTTGTCTCGTACACCTGGTACGGTTTGTCTACGGGTACTCTAAGTGGTACAGGATAAGGCTTCAATATTTCGACAGGCACTTGTTCTTCCACAGTATACGGTTGAGGATCTGGAACTTCGACAGGCACCGGAACTGGCCTCTTTACAGGCACTGCGTACGGTTTTTCCACAGGTACTTTGATTTTTACCGGATACGGCTTAGGAACTTCCACCGGATACGGTTTGGCAACCTCTACCGAATACGGTTTCGGCACCGGTACCGGATATGGTCGATCGACGGTGACCTCTACTGGTACTGGCACTTTTTTCTTTACCTCGTACGGAGTCGGTATCTTGACCGGTACTTTGACCTCGTAAGGTACGGTCTTGTCGACGATGTACGGCTGTGGTACCGGCACCTTTACTTCTACCGGAATCTTTTTCTCGACTGTGTACGGTTGCGGAACTGGCACCTCGACCTTGTACGGTACCGGATTGTCGACCTTCACCTCGTAAGGAACTTGCTTCTCTATGTGGAAAGGCTCCAATACCTCGATCGGCACGTTTACGTAGACCTTTACCGGATAAGGCACTTTCCTTTCTATCACATAAGGTTGCGGCACGGGAATTTTGACTTCGTACGGGACATGTTTATAGACTGTATATGGGATTTTCTTTTCGACCGTTACAGGTACCGGTACCTTTTTCTCTATGGTCACGACCTTCTCCTTCGATTTTTCCGAGCTGGTGTCTTCTTCAGACCAGTAGCTTCTCGGAAATCTTTTCCAGATGTCCGACGTGTCCTTGAAATCGAGTTTGCTGGACCACGAGCGAAACCGGATGTTTCTCGAGTCTCGAGGCGCGAATCTCGAACCGCGTGAATACATGCTCCAATCGTCAGCATCTTCTTCCGGTTCCACCTTGTCATCTACCGACGCGTATCTGCCGCTATAATCGTCGTAATCTTTTTTCTCTTTGCGCGGATCTTTTCTAACGTTGGAATAAGACTCGCGAACGATTTTCGATTCTGTCGTAGTATTTCCGCTCTCGAGGGCCTTTTCCACCGCTCTCTCGGCCGCCCTTTCGGCGGCTTTTTCCACTGCGAGCTCTGCAGCTCTCTCGAGCTCTTCTTTACGACTGGCGGATGATGTAAGAGCGATTCCGAGACACAGAAATGCTATTAGGCATTGCTGTTTAAAGAGACACAGTATTACACTATGTATAACATCGCGAGAAGCAACTGTTGTTACATAATTGTTTTTTCAATCGGATAGAATTTATTTGTAAAAACTGAATTTTTCTTTTATATCTAATTTATACAACGTCAGCATTAACATGTTTAATAGTCTTTTTTGCATTTCTTGCATCTTTGCCGATTTGCGTTCCCGGACATATAAGATGTTTTGATACGATGCGGATCGCGGAAAGTTCGTATTTAATTTATGTAAATTTTGATATTTTTCACTACAACAAAGTTAATATAATGGGAGTCAAAATACTTACTTGGTAACCCATGATATCTCTGCGATCAAGACGATAGATCAATCTGCACTGAACGGAAAAGTATCCCACTATTATTTATATACCGTGAACGACTTTCGCCGGTATAACCAGCTGGACCTTTATAGCCTTGCACAGTACCTTATTCGTAACAATTATCTACGCTTAAATGATCATCATTGTTTTGCGGCCTAGCCGTGAATACTTCGTCAGGAATGAACCATACTACCTGTTTTAAAACCGAGGCAAAACATGAGCAACGCATAAGCGCGCTTTAAATCACATCGCTCGTTCCCTCCAGAGAAAGAAATGCAAATATAGCAAAAGTTTCTTCGAGTGCACCCTTACAAAAAACAGCTTTTGCTTTTTGCTCTGTAACGTTATGTAAACGCAAAAATGTACAATTTTCACAGAAGCAAATTATTTGACACTACGTCAGGAACGCGTGCATATGTCGTGTCGTTCTACATAGATCATTAATCTATCTGAGAAGAATGCCGGATTGGCAGTGTTATTATTTATGACCGACCAATGAAAGCGAAAATAGATACTTTCTATGGCGAATCGTAAAACTCAATGATCTTTGCACTACGACGAAAGGTTCGCGTTCTTAGAATATTTAGTTGCATTTTCTGGTAAAAGTATAACTTTCGGTGTTTTGTTTTTGTCTTTTGTCACCTTAAGTTTCTATATAGATCGTTAGTTTCTCTTACCTTCCGGTAATTAAACGGAAACATTGCACAAATAATCCACAAAAATAAAAATTTTTTAAAAGAAGTTTTCTAAAAAATATTAAAAATTTTTTTTCTGCTTGTATCATTTATGTTCGGATAAACAATTATATATTATTTACAAAAAATTGTTTAACTCGTACGACTGTTGTTTTCACTTGTTGTTAGTCGTATCGAGAGAGAACTCACACTTTCGTGTTGCCACTATGCGTTTGTGCGTGTGTTGTTTGATTCGTACCGATATGATCGGTACTTTCCTCCACAACGAATTGAATAATTCGATCGAATTTCTCGGATCAGTAACAGTGAAACCGAAACCGGTGTAAAAGTATATTCTCCACATGTCTAGCCTTCTTGAAGCTGCACGGAACTTTCCCGCTTTGGCAGCGGGATTGTATACATCACTTAACCGTATATTTATAAACTTCTCGAAACTTTCTTCTGATATTTGCCGGAAACAACAACCGGAAAAACCCTTCGTCACCCGTGTATAGCAACAGTTTTACTCGTTCATTTTATCGCTTTCATTTTTCTAACGCTTAGATCAGAGCAAAGTAAAAAGCGCGTCACGCAGAGCAGTAGGTACGTTTTTACTATTTTAATATTTTGCAGTTGTAAATAATAAGAATATTATTTCTAAACAAATATATGCAAATGAGATACAGCCACAACGCACGGAACAATTTAAGTGAAATCGCAACATACGCTACTTTAGGTATTTATTACGCGAGCTACAATCATTTATTTCGTAAAAGTTTGCACTCGCCGTAAAGAAAAGCATAAAGTGATATAAGAGTGTCACGTACTAGTATTGTATGTACGCGCGCGTATCTACATTAACTATATTTCATGTAACTGGAAAATGTTTTGCTAAAAAAAAACCAAGACACATCGCAGTTTAAAGTATCTTTTTTTTCTTGTTATAATGTACTTACTGATTTATTAAGCAATATTGAATATATCGCAATGCCTAAGTGAAAAATAAGACCGATTTGTATAAAATAGAAGATGGTTTACATATAATTTAACGGTATGTATTGCACATTCATGTTTACCTTGTTAATGAATGCTTTTTATAGTAAATTAAAGCAACAGACACTTCTGTTCATAATTATACTCACGGTCAATGTTGCCGAGAGATCGTTGTTTTGTACAAATCAATTACATGTCAATCTCGTCTCGATAATTACGACGCGGCGAAAGTGAACGTGACTGGAATTAATCGGGCGACAAAAACACAGACACTTCAATGAATGACTCAGACAGTAACGTGTATTGAATGTATTTTATATCGCAACAAGTTGATTGCCAGAACTGATTAAATTTGAGTATTTCTGATCTACTTTACACAAACGTATTATTATTGTTTCTCGAGTGTTGAATTGATAATAGTTACAAGTAATTATAAATAAGAAATTAAGCAATTATATATGTACATTGAATTTCTTTTCGAATCATTATTTCAAATTGGTTCAATTAATTTTTTGAAATAAAATAATTGAACTTGGCTATCGGAATATAATCGGGAAAAAAGTATTATCAAACAACAATTATATTTATTTCACAGCGTTACAATATCTCTCGGCAACATCATGCACTAAGATGAAAGGGATTCTGTCGGTACGTACTCAGCGCAGTCTACGTACATGTTACGGAGATGGCGTTATATGTACTGTTTTCATACATGTGTGTTGAAAAAAATTCAGTACAAAGTAAATATATTTTTTTTAACAGAGAAAAAACAGACAGAAAAAAAAAGAGAGGGAAGACAATATAACAAAAATAACTTAACTATGTTATTATCTAATAGTATGTATATAAAAATGCTTATATAAATCCTATCTGTTAATCACATTCTATTTTGGAATCAATTCGGCAAGAACAGGTCAAACTACGAAGCCTCATCAGCGCTATTTTATTACAACTTTTGTATATTGAATGACTTATTCTTCCGAATGACTGTATTCCTTAGAATTGACGTTTTCAGTTTCATATTTCTTGTGCTCGTCTATTGGCACCGCGACCGGTACTTTAACCGGATATGGAACCGGCTTTTCAATGTGATACTCGACCGGCTTGGTCACGTGAATCGGTATCGGCCTCTCGACCGGTATCTTTACCGGCACCGGTACGAATTTCTCTACGGTGTACGGTATCTTTTTTACGATCGGATACGGTACTGGTACCGGAACCTTTACTTTAAACGGTACCGGCTTGTCCACCGGAACCGGTACTAACCTTTCCACCTTAACTTTGACGGGTATCGGTATCGGTTTCTCGACAGGATACGGAATTGGTTTAGCGACCGGTACCGGATATGGTTTGGGTACCGGAACAGGTACTGGTTTGTCTACTGTAATCTTTACAGGATAATGAACGATTTTTTCGACCGGATAGGGTTGAGGTACGTGTACTGGAACTTTTACCGGCACAGGAATCTTTCGTTCTATAGGGAACGGATTTAGTACTGGGATTTTCACCTCGTAATGTATCTTTCGTTCAACTGGATACGGTTTCGGTACGTACACCTTGACAGGAACAGGACGATCTATCGGTACTTGAACCGGATACGGAATTTCTTTTACAACTGGTACTGGTTTCGGTATCTTAACAGGTACTTTTACGATAACCCTCTTCAAATACGGTATTTTCTTTTCAATCGCGTACGGTTGCGGAACCGGTACTTTTACCGGATATAATATTTTCTTCACTACAGGATATCGAATGGTCTTCTCTACAGGATATGGTACCGCAATTTTCTTAATAATTATCACGGTTTTACGTTTATCTTCGTGCGTGTCTTGGAGACTAAATACTTGATCGTGCAAGCTTTGTCCACTTTCTTTTCCTCCTTCGCTATCCGATTTATCATCGTAACTTTTTTGTAAATTATACTTATCTCCTTCAATTCTAACATGTTTAATATTAGATCCTAAAACTGATAATATTAAGTTATTATTTTGTTTAAAAGGAACTGCGTGTCTCGTTTATATTAGCAGATAATAACAATTACATAAATTTAAATCGGAAAAGACAAAGGTAAAATATATGAGATCAATAGTAAAATATTAACTCAAAAATATTAGTTTACTAGAATGTTTTTTTTTTAATCACAAAATTATGTCAAACATACTGAAATACTCACATGCATTATCTTTGAACTCATTTTGTTCGATTTTGTGTACTTTCATATCCTTTACACGAGCTCTTTCCGAGATATAATTGGCTCTATTTTGCCTTATATGGAGAGGCATAATTTGATGAAGATATCGTGCTGTGGGGAGGTGATCATACATATATACATGTTTCTTATAATTGGTGCGAAGCGGAACGCTCGTAACAGTGACCATAAAAAACGATAATAAAACAATTGTATGTCCCTGGAAATAAAAGTCAAATAATTTTCTAAATTTCTTCCACACATTATTGCACAACAAACTCAAAACTATTCTTAATATTTTTAATAATTCGTATTATATAATAATTTGTATTTATATAATCATATATTTTGAGAGAAAGATTAAAAAGTACAATATAAAAACTTTTTTCCAAATCGAAATATTTGTAGTGTAAAATTTTTTACTGCACTATACGAAACAGAAAAACTTTTTTATTTTAACATACATGTGTAACACACAAACATTTTAACACTAACAGTGACACTTTTAGTTTAATTTTTCACACTTGTTCACACTATATTAAATAATGTTTTCAACAGAACATACCGCGTATGCCATTTTGAATGAGATAATAGAAGAATCTCTTGAAAAAAATCCGCGAACACCTTGCTCGAGTTAAGATTAAACAGATCAGTCGCACACTTTTACCATCTTATATATGTAGTTTCTACGAACGTGTTACTGATCTGGAGGCTTAACACGCGATGGACTTCTTCAAGAGGGGATGGTCACTTTCGCGATTTTCATTATACGCGCATGACGAGAGTGAAACTGTCCTTTTTTTTTCTAAAGAAAATCAACAGTCATCTGAAAAAACACTAGCACGCACCGGTTTTAATAGATTTGCCCGTAATGGAAGCGCAACATTTGTTGTCTCGGTGGCAAGAATCGCTCGCTTCTTTTACGGATTGTCGGCATTTTCTCAGACCAATTTTCTTAATCATGAGCTTGAAATGATAACACGCGCGTTATAAATACTCTGTTTTCACGTACAAATAAATACATATGTTATCAGAAGAAAACTATAAATAAATAGAATATAAATGAATAGAAACAATAAAAAAAAATAATATATAGTTTATAGAAAGTTGAATAAACTTTGATTGCTTCCTTTTAATAATATTATTCGCTTAAACTTAATAACAATTTATTATTAAGTGCTTACTTATATAGTTAATAAGTGATAAAATCTTTATCTGCCGGAAAGATAACCGGTTCTGTGAAACTATCAATTTAAATCTGGCAAACTAGATTTTGCCGTTACGCATCGTCGTTTCGTCAAGATAAGATCGTAAGCAGAAAGTGAAAAGTCCGACCGTTTTATGCGAGAGTGCGGAAATTCTCATAGATGGACGATATAATAATCCATTACTTGTCGTCGCTAAAAATGTTTTTTTTTTTTTATGCTTTTCCAAAACTCGTAGATTCAATAATACTCTGCGATAAATACATAAATTAAGGAAACAGAGTGAGTTTCACTATCGTAATACACATCGGTTAATACGAAATTACATAAACATTTCCTATCGATATCGGCGCGTTATACAATATCAAATTAAATTACCCTTACATCTAAAAGTACTCTCAAGTTATCTAATATCCATCTATTGATATTATAATAAGTGACTTATATAAACGTTGTTTCATACTTTTTGCTTATTGCATATCGAACCAGCGAAGCTGATATTTATATATAGCAGATATATGCATGCTCTCTCTATTCGAAACGATATTCTTTTATTTTAATACATTCCGAAATACAAGATCGTGTATAATCGAGTTAACGTATGATGATTTTCCAACGCAGTCACGAGGAGAAAACAATGCTTAAGTTATTTCGCATGGTCGTTTTGCATGAATCGTGCACGCGATTTTTACTGCGGATCACCGATCTTCATCGTCTTTCAACGCGCTTGCGTGTCAGTGATTTAACGCTCGACAAGCAAGCGTATTGTTGTAGTAATTAACTGTACGATCCACACGTCGTTACCTGCAATCTCTCATGAATGTTCAACAATTTTTCGTGATGAATCTCGTACGTGGAGAGAGTCTATCATTCTATCAGATCTTCTGTCGAAGACGTGCAAGGTGAAACGAAACACGAAAAAAAATTATTCCTATTAGTAACCGTTTAACATATCAAACTCTCGAGAATTTGATTTGATTGATATTTTGCGCAGTGGAAACGTATTAAGGCTGTTCTAAATGATTTTTTTTCTCTCTCTCACACATATAGAGAGACTTCTTCGTGTTTTGAACGAGGAAGTCGAGAGCGGAAGCACGAACGGTGCGCCTTGAAAATGCCTCTCATTTCCGGATATTTAAATTATGGTATAAATGAGAAAAAGATGCGCTGAGTGATAAACATGAGAGAACGATATTTTCATATATATATATATATATATATATATATATATATATACACACACACACGAATGTAAATATAAACGTACGAAACGTTACTACATTAATTTACTGACATGCCTGAGCTTAGAGAATATGGCTTTTAAATTATAATGTCGAACATAGCGAAGATTATGTACGTAATGTTCTTCTCTCACACACAGTATTTTGAAACAAAATTATATAGTATAAATATGTGTTTGGATTAACAATAATGCATGTTTTTAATTGTACTTTGTCGAGTTCGAACATTTAACTTTCTAGACTTATGATCGCTTACATCACTAGTTTAAATTTCTTTCTAACAGAATAAATTTGAGAATCGTTATTGATATACGTGATATTATTATACTTTCTCTGTAGAATATATACATGATGATATATACATATATGTATATCATCAAAGAGAAGACTGAAAGCGGCCAGGCTTAAGAGAGAATGTGTAATCGCTTTTCCGCCCTGTAAGCTAACGCAATGTCCATGGGTAGTGCACAATGGCAAATACGTAGCCATATCCACGAACGATTTGTCGGTACGTACGTTATGTTCAAACGTGGTTCTATTTTGTGCTATTTCCACAATCGTGCGGTTTTTACATTGTGTCAGTTAACTCATATTAATAATTATTAGAAATATGTAATGCATCTTGATGTGTTTTATTATTATTCAATAATATTATGTACTTTTTCTAAAACTGTAAATTTTGAGAAAGCATGAGAAAAAACAACACGAGACTAAAACTATGTGATTTTACTTTAGTCACGTGTTGGCTTTTCTCTCCTCTCTGTCACGTGATGTTACTTTAGTCACGTTTTTTAAGACACGTGACTAAAATAAAATCACGTGACTTTAATCACGTGTTGATTTTCCTCTCTTTCTTGTCACGTGACGTTACTTTAGTCACGTTTTAAAAGACACGTGACTAAAGTAAAGTCACGTTGCTTTAGTCTCGTTTTGTTTTTTCTCATGCTTTGTCAAGATTTAGTCTTGAAAAAAGTACATAATATTATTGATAATAATAAAACACATCAAGATGCATTACATATTTTTATTAATTATTAATATAAGTTAACTGACACAATTTAAAAACCGCACGGTTGTGAACATAGCACGGAATAGAACCATGTTCACATTTGAATACAATGTACGTACCGACAAGTCGTTTGTGGACATGGCTACGTAGTTGCTTTTGTGCATCATCCATGAACATTGCACTAGCTTACAAGGCGAAAAAGCGATTGCACATTCTCTTATAGGCCTGGCCGCTCTCAGTCTTCTCTCTGATATCATATATTTTCTATAAACAAATATTGTTAGTATCTTTAATAGACTGACTTTTGCTCCTCTCGAGAAGGAGCGCCATATAAGCAAAGAAGAAGAAGAATGTTAGTATCTTTTGATGAGTTTTTTTATCATCATGTGATAAAGCAAATGGATACAAGGTAAATATTTTCTGTTGAGTATAGCTTGTATTCAGTGTACGAGTCTTTCCAATGATGGCGACACTTTTACTTCCCGTTTCTTTACAGTAAATATATATATATTCATGTGCGTATGAAACAATTATTGCAAAAAAAAAAAAACACCGGCCAGGAATCAAACGGATTTTTCGCATTCTGTTGCTTGTACCAATTCAATTATCAAAGTACTTAATTATTTTTTAATGGCCTTATTATTATTTTTCTTTTTGTTGGATTAAACTAATAAAAGCCTCAATTCAATTATTTGCTTAAGATAATTTATTTCCCCAAAATATAAAAATATTCAGAAAAGTATAAACAGTATTATTTTTTGTCTTTAATTACGTTACATTTGAAACGCGGAAATAAATAACGCTACAAACATGTTATTGAGAAACTTACTTCAAACAGAAGAAAATATCGCAAAATGTCACAGAACTGGCTTGAAATTTTCTCGTCAACGCGGTAATTAGATGATAGAAAATTTCATAACAGAATTAACCACGACGGAAATTTCATAACGGTATTAAACACGATGATAAAATAGAAATTATTACATCAATTAATAGAGCGTAAAGCGTAAAAAACGCTTGCTTCTTCAAATTGTCAAATTAGATTGCATATATTCTTTCCCTTACTTTCATTTTTTAACAATACTCAAGTACATTTTTAACTTAGGTTTTTTTATCTTAAATTTTTTATGTTTATTACAAAATCTTCCTACGCTTTCGTTATAATCAAATGTCAAGGTAACTGTTTGTTAAAATAAAATTTTTTTTCAATGTATCTAATTGTAACCACTAAAGTACTTTACCCTAAACAATGCACAATTTATCCCACAAAGCTCTCTGACATTTAAGAAATTACCAGTCTTCTCATCTTACATTCTGGTGTTCGTGAGATCTTGAGATCCTTTCGGTACAAGAAGTTTTAACGAAGAAACAAAAACATCGTTCGCTCCGCGTAATTGTCTTAATAGGCATAGTTTCGCGAGTCAAGGTAAAGAGGTGCGGCGAGATAAATAAAGGAAGCGAAAGGACTAGGTCTAAAAAAAAACGGATGAAAGGGGAAGTAGACTTCGTGGCGGTGTGTGTGATCTTTTGTGATGCGAAGGGACGACTCTTACTTTCAGTCTTGGAGTCGCGTGCACCGATGTAGCGATTGCATAACCGTTTCTCATGCTGGAGACGAGTATGTAAGTCGTTGTGCGCGAGTCAAGTGGCAAAGCCATCGCATATTTCTTACTCCAACTGAAGTGGGTCGTACAGAAATTAGTTGCAAATGCATTGACTTGGTTTCAACGGAAATGGCGCCAGTAAATCTGTTGTAATAGTATGATAGAATTGGGAGCGACAAAGTTGAAAACAAATTGGTAGCTTCCGATTGTCTACGCATTACTTATTGAATTATTCTTTCAAGAAGCATTTTTGCAATTTAAAAAACCAAAATTGAATATTCATCATTTTGTGTGCTTGAAATAAGTGATATTTTACATTAACTGCACAATCTGACAATAATTAAAATATATCCGAATTGATGTTAGAAATACGTAAATTCTACTGTCCGAAGTTCTGTTACAAAGTAATTTTTTCAGTGTTGCGATACTTACATTTCTCTTTAATTACTCTGAATAGCTGACTTCAATCAGATATTAGTAAATTTTCAGTAGCAGTTGGTTTTAAAATCTTTATTATTTTTTCTGTTGTCACGCGAGTGAACATCAAATTTTGATTTCAAAAACAAAATGGAAAGACAGCTTTGATAAGTTGGGAAACTGATCAAATGTTAAATGTATATGTGGTACTGTGTATGGTAATGAAATTTTATCAAGATTAAGTTTTTTGAAAAAATTAAGTTGGTTTTTGAAGATACACACTTATGTAACTACTCTTTACAATAATTTTTATTTTATTTTTCTGTAAAAAAATACATATTTTGCTAATATCGGTACAAAAGTAAGACAAGCGTGTTGCTCTCGAGCGAAGATCGCTGAAGATGAGTACATCCTTACTGGTTTGTTCGTTCTTCTTAACTGGCACACGTCGCCGTGTCGCGATCTTATTACGATCGAACTCGAGGTACAATAATCCGGTATGCGATTGTCTATCGGAGATCGTCCTCGATCCAATCCAGGTACAAAGCGGATATCACGGCGCCGCACGACAAAGTTTTCGGATTGGTATCTTCGTATCTCCTAAAGACAAGATCCTCGCGGTGATTCGTCGTCGTGATGAAGTTTTTTCTCTCAACGACAAACGAAAAACCGAGAACTTGTGAGTTTAATGATGATCATAGCCTAAATCGCTACTCTCGTATCCACTGGAGTAATAGCCGTGTGCGGGTTCATGATGCACGGGTTCGTGATGCACGGGTACAGCCACCGGCACTTTAACTGGGTACGGTACGGGCTTCTCTACTGGATAGGGCACATGTTTTTCAATATGAACGGGATACGGCCTGTCGACTGGAACCTTAACAGGGTAGGGCACATGCTTTTCAACTGGATAAGGTACAGGCCTCTCGACTGGATACGGTTGTGGTACTGGTACCTTGACCGCGACTGGCACAGGCTTTTCGACTGGAACCGGGTACGGTCTGTCAACTGGAACCTTAACGGGGTAGGGCACTGGCTTTTCAACTGGATAAGGTACAGGCTTTTCAATGTGTACTGGGTAGGGCTTGGGAACGGGCACGTGGATGGGACGATCGACTGGGACTTTGACGGGATATGGTACGAGTTTCTCAACTGGGTAGGGTTGCGGTACGTGGACCGGGACTTTCACCGGTACCGGAACTGGCTTTTCGACTGGGTACGGCTGTGGCACTGGTACTTTTACCGGAACGTGAATGTGCTTCTCTACGGGATACGGCTGCGGTACTAAGACCTTGACCGGATAAGGACGATCGACAGGTACGTGAACGGGATAAGGGACCTTCTTCTCCACCGGATATGGCTGGGGCACGTGAACAGGCACCTTTACATAGACCTTGACTGGATAAGGCACGTGCTTCTCAACAGGATACGGTTGTGGCACGGGCACTTTGACGGGGTAGGGCACATGCTTCTCTACGGGGTAAGGTACGTGTTTCTCCACAGGGTAAGGCACGGCGACGTTCTTCACCAAGGTCACGGTCTTCACATGTTCGTGATGACCACCGTCGTATCCTCCGCTTACGTATCCACCATGTCCACCATATCCACCATATCCACCATATCCACTACTCAAATCGAGGCCAACGTGTCCACCGGACCCGATATTGTATCCGCCGTCATAGCCATAACCGTAGCCAAGACCCAGCAGGCCACGCTTCTCTTGCTTCTTCTCGGACTTCTCCACTGATTTCTCTTCGGCTTTCGCGGTCTCCTCCGACAACGCTGTCGCGACCACGAAGGCGGCAATTGCCACGTGAATCTGAAAAAAAAAACCAAATCATATACAGTGTCATCTGTCGTAACGATTCATTTGAATAATCATGTTGTATTTCAATAATGTATTCGGAATGTTGAATCAACGGAAAAACAAGCTCTGAAGGACGCATATCGAAGAAACTAGTTGAAAATATTAAATCCGCGAGGCTGAGCCTTTCTAACTACGCATGTTTCTATTACTACATGTGTGCACGTGCAAAGATCTGTTTTATAAACATGTATAATCAAAAAAGCTTAAAATTCATAAAATGTTCATTCGGAAATACACTTCGCGGGCAAAAACAACTTTGATCGGAAAATAAATGATACTCGCAAGCCGAATCTAACATAATAACGACGTGCGCGCACGAGCGTTTAACAATTCACACCCCCGATTAATTTCAAGACTTTCCGATGTTTCGTTCACTTTTCGCGGGTGTCGTTGTTAAGTTTGTTTCTTCGACGCACGTTCTCGATTTTCAGTGTTTCTCGCTTTTGACGTGTCACCAAGACGAAAAATATCGTAGCAAATCGAAAAAGAACGTACCAGGATTCTCATTTTTCTTCTCACGATATTCCAGGTGCGTCCAGAAGTGAACTGGATGCTGATTGCCGTCGATTCCTGGCCTTATATACGCGGCACACTTTCGCCTTCGCCACCCGGGGCCCGTCGGGTCCGGGGCCCCAAGTCGTATACCCCCACGATACACCTCTTTGTTCAGCTACGACGACGACGGTCCCACCGTCCGAGCGACCACCACTCCCCTTTGAGACAAACGCCTCATTCCCTCTCCTCACACCCTTACCGCAACGTGCGCTTCGTCCCTCTCTTTTCTTCAACAAACGAGTTTCGTTCTGTTCCTCCTTCCTCGAGTGCTTGCGCTCGGGATGTCTTACTTTTTTTCTCACATATCTTTGTCGATACCTTGACTGCGCTTCGGTTTTATACTTTCTCTGAGGCGCGACAGACATACCGATCGCTCGTCGTGACGTCCCTTAGTGTCAGAAGTCGACGACGGAACATTTGATCGTATCCGCGTGCTTTTCCCAGTTGTGGACAAAAACGTAGATTAACAGTACGTGAAAACCCGTCTTCTCGCACGTAACGTTTCGCGAGAGTTCGGGACGGGTCTCAATCCGTTTGCCGGAAAATCATTCCGATACGGAAAAACGCGCGAGCAAATCGTGACACGCATCGTTCTTGGCGACTGTCGCCGGCTGTCACTGTTGACGCGTTCGCGAGAGATTGTAACTCAATGTCAATCAAATAAAGGTTTGCAAAATTGTTGAAAGACAGATTTTTTTCGTTAAGTTTAGTGTTTTGTTTGATGCAAAAATTTAATTTTGCAAATAGCCCGGTACTGTTTTTTTTTTCAAGCCGCTACTAAAGTGAGTTTGAGTTAAATTTTCAACTTTTCCACGCGTATCGTAGTTTCTCGAATTAAAAATGCTTCTTCGGAGAGAAATAGACAAAATACTTCCGGAGGATTTTGTTGCGAACGCAGAAATGCAAATGAAAAAAAAAACGTATTTTATGGGACTCTTGATATGTTCACAAGTCGTGTATTACATTGTCTCTTAATTGTACAACAGACTGATCGATTCCAATGGAATTTTATTAATGCAAATTTTTTTGCTAAGTCCAGTAGCACTTTGTGCGGGGATTGCGAATACATTCTGTGCACATACGTGTGCATACGTAGAAACATCGACGTGCGCCAACCTAGTTTCTCCGCGTCAGCAAATTACACTACTTTCCTACCCTTTCCCTACAATTTCGTGTCCTCCTACAAAAATACATAATTCGCATTCCTGTGTTACGTCGAGCCTTCTCTATGTGTCTTCACAAATTTCTCGCTTTCCTCTCTCGAATGGTCTGCAATAATTTGGTCACAACCATCTTATTTCTACATTTTTCTTAAACATGAGAGTGTCCACTTACATGTGGATTGATATTCAAGATAATTTTCTGTCTGATCTTTGCCGTAATAATACCTTCTTTATAAAAAAAAAAAAAACATGTGTTTAGTCAATTCCAAGTTACCAACTAACTAATACGAAAAAAGATTATTTTTAAGAAGAAACGTGATGGAATATAAGAGCAGAGTACGCAAAAGAATCTTGCAAAGGAATGTAACAAAAACTTTAAATGATTTCAAATTCGATGAAATTTCCTTTTCTAGATAGATATATTCTTTCCGATGAAACCTGTTGTACGACAATCGCACTGACGCAACGTAGCGCTACGTGCAGTTCAAACACGTCATTTTTCGCGGCAATCGACTGCAACGGTCACGCGAATCGCGCGCGATCAACGTCATCATCTATCCTCTCCCTTTCGCCATTACCGTTCCGTTTTCGTCCTCACCTCGGTTGCATACGCGGTTCCCCGACTCTTCGTGTGCCACGTAATAGCGTACGTACGTACATGCACACATACATGCTACATTTGCAGCGCAAGAGAACGCCGTTAGAATTTATCTCTCGCCGATCTCGTGGGTGCACCCCATTGCTCTCTTTCGTGGGACACGCGGTCTCACGTCACGATTCCGCTTCGGTCGATCAAGTTCCGTTTTCCTCCTCTCCATTTCGCTTGCTCCACTACACGGAGAGCCAAAGTATGTCGATGTTTACCGTAGCGCAATTATCCATGAGATATGATCACTTTACTTAAGCGACGCGGCGTCCGTTGATTGGTCACTTCGCTCGGTAAATAATACCGCGTAAATAAATTCACCTGCGAAATCTATAGCACCGGAGTCACAATTTGTTTTTACACATAAGGCGAAAGCGGCGCATGCCACATCCACGGATTTCGTAATGTGGAATATGTAGAGAAAAAAAAAAAAAAAGAATGATTACGTTCATCGTAAAAGTACAATCGCGCGGGCGCGCTTTAATTCATTATGTAATAATGATGAAATTGAAGTTACGAGAGAATTCTCTCGCACATTTCGGGAAAGCTTTAATAGTTTGATATATAAAACTGATTACACTTTCGCGTTTAAGATCTCATTTAAAACTTTATACTCGCCTTTGTGCTTCTCGCTATTAATTAAATTAATAATCAATTCTTCCTCTCCTGATTTTAACGAAGTTTTCGGCAAAGCTGCTGTTTTCCAATTGAAAAAAAAAAAGTGCATCAAAATCGTTGAGGCCGCTATTGCGACTGTCATTCAGGGCGAAGGTCTCGAATCCATCCAAGCGTGTAACCCGATTCAATCGCGTTTTTTCTTTCCCCTTGAATATCAATACAACGCCTTCGTTTGTCTCACCCGCGAATGTCATTGAAATGCTTTATTCGTCTTCATCGACGCTAAAAACATTTTAACGATTCACCTTTTCTGTTTACTATTATGTAGGCAGAAAAGGTTAATCGATAAAATTTGCCAGTGAAATCAGTCGTTAACTGCGAAATCGAGTGCTCACATTCCCGCGCAAAATTTCGCAATGTGGCGAAATTTATATACACGCCGAATTTTACGTCCACACACAAGTGTCCGACCACACATTGGTATCTGAATTCGTTTTTCTACCAAAATCACTTCGCACGTAGTCTTGTGCGTCTATAAAAATTTGTAACTACGTCAAAATTTATGCGCAACTATTCACTTTAGTAGAATTAAAAACATTATAATAGGAATGTTACTATTCATACGTCGGATATAAAAACTTTGATGCTATTCAGTCTCCGTAATGATATTCGCGTATCCGGAACATATATTTTTTGTATTTTTGGAAATTCCCCCTATCCTTCGAAACGTGTTTAGGCTGCGCGATATCACTAAATCTCTCACTAATTCTGTCGATGATTTTACGTGCTCGCTGCGAGACGCGGCTTGTTTATTCAAACGTTGTGCGTTACGACACTTTCGTGAATTCTCAAACGACGACGAATCCGAGTACGCGAGTGTTACACACAGCCGTAGAAAGTATAAGTACCGGAATAACGGTTGTAATTTTTCGAGCCGCGGTTTCCCGAGAGGATCAACGTATTACGTAAAGGTCGTTGCCGATGAAGAATCTTTTGGTGAAACGGCGATATATACATATATACCTCTTTATTGCGCGGTGCGTCTTCTCTTTCTAACCACCTTAAGCCGATCTATGTGGAGGTGACAATAGAATCTCTCTGGCCCGTAAGAAATCGAGGCTCTTCGTAACCTCACCGACCCTATTGACACTGGCCTTGGAGATGCTTCTTCAAGGTTCGCGAAAATTGATATCTCAGACATGACCATTGCTACTTTCACCATCATTCTATTTCGTGTTGTCAGATGTACAATTAATCAAATTAATATCGTGTTATAAATTAAATAAAATACATAATACTTTTCTGAAATATTGTAGCATAATAAACTTTAATTTATATATATGTACATATGTACATTATATTAACTGTATATATTATATACATAAATTGCATAATATATACACAATTTTTAATATTTTTATACACAAACTTTATGACACATTTGCATAATACTTATGGGATAATTAATTTTACTTTTATTCGTGTTTAAAAAATTTTTTTTATGTATCTTTTTTATTTTGTTAACGCACGAAATTCAAGTCATATTGTGTAACATTTTTTTTCAAAATGTTATGCATGTTATGAAATCAGTTAATAAAATAAACTGCCAAGTGCAACAGAAAAAATTTATTGATTTAATAAACGGCCGCGATATATTTTATATATATTTGATGATTACACCTACGTTGTTTCATCTTGGATACAAGGCCAATTTCACGCTTCATTAAGTGTGTCGAGATACGCGTAAAAGGTATGATATAAGTTAATTAGCTTTCTCTCATATTTTACAGAAACTTCGTGGCCGGTGTTCTTCAGTTCCAATTGTATCGCTCATTGTGCCAAGCTGCCGGACAGAGATACGTCGACGATCCAAGGAGACCGTTGCACAGGTGCGACTTTTACAGGAGTCCCGAAGCCGGCCGAATCTTAGGGTAAGTGTATTTTATAAAATACATTCTATGTGTGTTTATATTGAAACATATAGAAAATAAATCGAACACGTCAAACTGAACAAACAGAGAATTTCTGCATCGTCATCTTTTACGCTACGCGTTGCGCAAATCTCTCCGCACACGCTTGTTCAAAAACGGAAGTGCAGGCGTAAAAGCGGCCTTTTGATAATCAGTTTTTAATCAACGTGTATATACTACGTATGTGTATGCGCTTTCGCAATCGTACGTTTCTTACGGCACGAACGCGAACGTCGGCGATCGATCGCGACTGGCGGCTCCGTGTTGAAATCATTCGCGGCAAAACGGAAACGCCCCGGTAGGAAAAACGAACATTTTGCACGTAGTGCTTGCGGATCGCGTCACATTTTTACGATTAAAAAAGCTACGCCGCCGCTGTTTTACGTTTCTATCGAAATGTCCGCCAAGCAGCACGATGGAGGTGCGCAATGGAAGCAGAAAAACATAAGTGCCGGTTTACCGGGTTAAGCGGTGTATTAAAGTCTCGGTAAAGTGCGGGCGGTTAACGTAACTCGACGGTTCGCGAGTATTGAATAAAATTGACGGAGACTTTAATTACATTCAATATAATAAAAAAAATATCAAGATATTAGTTTTTAATTTACATAACACGTACTTGAAATGAAAATGCTTGAAGAATGAATTGAAATATACTCGCTTGTTTTCAAAAAGATAAAACCTAGATTTAAGTTAAGAAAACTGTTGTACTGTAGTCGTAATGTAGGTCAGAAAAAAAACAAATGCAGAATATGACACAATCAGCAAGGGAAAGGAAGCAACAGCAAAAGGAAGGAAATCGCTCAATGATACTCTTTCAGAGAATGATTTCATAAACATTTATTACTCTTCACACAACTCTTTTTTCTCTGGTGTTACAAAAATCAGATTTGTAACATAGCTTTTCTTAAAAAAGCGACGCACGCTCGAAAAATCAGCTGCTGTTACCAAAAAAAAGTTTTATTTTGTACATAATTGTCTCACACTCACCTGTAAATTTCGTGTACTTGACAATTAACGCGGTACTTGACACAAACATTAAATCTCATCTCGTAAATCTGCAGTTTATAATTTCAGACATAACATTAAAGCCGAAACCGCCTTGCCGAACAAGCGCGCAAAAAAGTGGAATTTCCAAAAGCAGTGACAACGGTTGTTTTTATTGCCCACTTCGTTATTCAAAAGTTGCTAATTATATGACGACGTCCCTTTCTAAACGAGATGTTCTTGACTTATTAACCTAGTGCATTATTCTAAAATGTCAGGAATTTGTAAAATCCCAGAGTAAGGCGTGGCCGCAAACTCGATCGATTCTTCATTCCGGTACCTTGCCATTTTGGTCCCGAATCTTTTTAAAATTCAAGGTTATTTATTTCGCAGTTACATTAGTGTGTAGCGGCCACCCGTAGAATTTTCTAGAATGCCAAAAAGTTGTTTTTTTTTTTTTTTTTTTTGGTGCCTCGCCATCGTTTATAATAAATTTAGATACGAGTTACGCAGGTATATTACAGGTATACGTGTATAAATAAAACTTAGCGTGTCCGTATAAAACTGTAGGTTCAACAGAGATACATTTTCGGCCTCTGACTGTGAAATACAAATCATTCGGAATAGAATCTAAAAGCTCGTTAACACAACGTTTGCATATTTTTTTATATCATAACAATAAACTCCGAAGACCAGTTGCAAATTGCAGTTTATTTTGGACCGGATAATATATCAACTTGTGTCTTTGTGTGTGTGTATGTGTGTGTGTGTGATCAATGTTCTTCTCTAAATACGTCTAAACTTCAATTGTGTGTCATCGTTGCGTGTCTATCTCAACTTAAACTTCCCATTTATTCGCTATTGCTCAATTTCCTAACTTATTCACACTGTATAAACCTCTTTCACTTAACTATATTCGGAATATGGTGTACGAAATCTTGACGACCGTTTCGACATTTATAATTGCGTTGTCTTCACAACGTCTGTTCTTGTATGGATATCTTCTTGAATAATCGCTCGCCAGTACATAAGACACTAACAACTGACTGCAGCTTGAATTTATTACGGAGTACAGACAATGTAGCGCCAAGACAATTGTTGGTACTGAGAGAAAGCAGGCTGTGTAACGATCCTAAATTGGCAGGCCTGATTCTACTTTGAAACGTATATTATTAAACGTATAATATTGACTCACATGACGATCTATAAAATTGTTGCACACTGCGTGTGTTCAAAGTGTTTTCCTTATCACATATTTTTTCATTATAATACCACTGATCGTGCTTGCGATATGAAACTTTCCTCCCTTGGGTACGTTACAACATTGTACAATATATCTCTTGTAATAAAATTAAGCAAGCACACAGCTCCTCGCAAACCTTGAGCTACGCAAAATCTTATGTCACGCGGTTGAGAGCAAGTTAATTAAATCGTCAAATTAAAATCTCTCGCATTATAAAAGCGCACGCATTATAATGCGCAAGGTATGCAATAATAATATAGTGAACCACCTTGAAAGCTGTAGTTAAGTAGGCGTTTTTAGCATCGCGTTTACGCGGTCTCGAGGCTGGTTCAGCGACGCGAAAATGTTCGGGATTGCGGTTTTGCGTCGTTGATTACAGGGCGTGCATTATGCACGCGAGCATGATCATGATCCCCACGGGGGTGTTGCAAGATGCATACGGCGCATACGGTAATGACGCTTATTGTTAGATCGTATCGGTTCGCCACGCGTGCAAGACCCGCGGTTTTTGACGGCGCCTTCGTTAGCGCGGAATTGCCGCTTGCTGCACTTGCTCGCGAGAATCCGGCCCGAACAAACCCCCTCGTCTTTGTCCACGTGACACGCGACTAGTCACCGTACATTGAATTCCATTGAGTAGCCAAGCTCGGCCGACGGCCGGGCATTATATCACCGATCGCGTTTATCGATTGGATCGCCTTCCCGGCGGCGATCTTCTTGACGAACGTTATCTGGGTCAACGAGAGGGAAATCTTTATTTGGTTCCGCAATTCACGCCGAGCGCCGTTCATTTGTCCGTCGAGCACGTTGTGTTCGTTCTTGTTATTGTGTTTAACCAACGACGAATATTCCGATGATGACAGAACGATCGTCGGTAGCCGCGTTCTAACGAAGTACGACACGCGACACTTATCTCGCTTAGCGACACCATACACACGTAATCGAGCTGACGCAAAACCTGACGAGAAACCAGAAAAACACGAAACACACGGGCGTTACAATCAGACAGAATGTACAAATCCTAAGTTGATATTAAATCAATTTATCGCTTACGAGATACACCTATTTATATAATATCTATCAATTACGTGATAAACTTTTCACGCAATAATACATATGTGTGTGTATAACATACATATATGTAAAATATGGACTATGTACAGTTGTAATAATCTCGTGAAATAATCAAGTATCACACGTTCACATGTTGTCAACCGACCGATGCGAATAGCTTTCAGCTTTCGCCATAAGAATATTCCCCGTTCAGCCTTCGTGACTCGCGAAATTCTCGAGTAATTAATATGTGTTCGGAGTAATTATGATAAAACTAAATAAAGCGCCTCAGAAAATCGTGAAACGTCCGGAAATGCCCGCATACACATACATGTATGTGATTATCGTTGTAAAAGGAACGAAGTGACATACGCATTTCGCAGAAACGCTCCTGTTTCTTTCGCGATTGCGAAATCGCGCTTGTCGAATAGTTACATAAAATGACAAAAAAGCATTAGGTAAACTATCTTATTCGAACGACGTGATAATTTATGTTAGAAACGTTTCGTTACGATATGTATACCCTATTCCAGAATTGCGAACTTGTTGTTTGCGCACATTTACAGGCGCAACGCGCGCGAACTTTTATGGACGCAAGAAAGTCGCATGATTCTCTTGGCAGACGGAAACTCAATAACAATTGTTCCGCGTTTAAAGATCGCGTCGAGTCCGTAGATCGAAATCTCCTGGCGGACGACCAAGTTGCCGAGAGACTTCCTGTGACACAAAACACTTTTCGCAGATGTCAAAGTACGTTCCCTCGACGGAACAGAATTTTATTGCACGACACGCATAAGTATGAGATAAATATTTTCCATGAGAATCGTTTCTTGTAAAACAAGCAGATAAGAGCAACATCAACACGATGAGCTATTTATCGTCACTTCCAGACAAATCTCTTTTCACGAACATGATGTAGCCGGATTGTGCCTATTTAATCACTATATGTGATAATTAATTCGCGCGTTATTATCTTCTCTCTCAAAACATTCCTCTCCTTTTCTATCAAGCTATTATCATTTTTACTCATTAAAATTTCCAGTGTGACACTCTCGCGCGTTGTGCATTTTATCAGAACGGAAATTCAAACAGAGATCGTTCACCGTGCGAGATCTCGAATTGCGACTTCCTGTAATCGAAGGACGATCTCGGTCTGTCTCGCTTTACGGCGCGTCGACGACCACGACGACGACGCCGCCGCCAACACACCGATTACGAAAGCGGCACACGCTAAAAAAAAAAAAAAAAAAAAAAAAAAAAAAAAAANAAAANAAAAANATGCGTGTGTCACGTAAAGGAACGCACTGTTGCCATACTACGAGAGAGTTGCACGGCGAAGAAACTCGGGAGAGCGTGGTCTGTTACGCGTTACACTTCCGTTTTCACTGCGTAAGATTTGAGGGCGTCGCACGCGGAATCGTTCTCGCGAACAATCACGGTCGATAACACCGCGTGCAATGTAGATATAAATCAATGGGCTATGGACACGTTACATATCGCGTTTTAATCACATAAGAGAGATAAACCGCGATAGCAGCTCAAAATCAAATGCGTGAAAGTATTGTAGTTATGCAAATGTCATTTCGTACAAGAGTTATATAGAGTAAGTAATTAATAAATTTCGCGTAGAAAAAGAATTTTTTTGCATGATATTATTTATTTTGCAATCTCTTAAGTGTAGAGCGCGCGTTTGCAACCGCAAATTCAATTAACATTTTCAAGCAAAATAAATAAACTTTTTTTTATAATCAATAATACGTAACAACATTACGCTACAGTTATATTTATATCAAATGTGTTCAATAACATTAATTAATTAATATTATGTTTTCCGATTCTTTGAATTATATAAAAGATACGTATAATTGTTGACTTGTATACATTCGCCACAGGTTCTGTAATTTGAAACGCAGAAGCAAATTGATACCGCGTCCTTGAATGCGCGTGGACGATCGCGCAGAGAATCGGAAAGGAATCGTTTGAAAGTTCGATTGAAGAACACAGAACAGGGGGGTTTTACGGTACACGACATTTACGCCTCGAATGCAATTGAGTGTAACCACCGCTGTGTAACTGCCTCGTCAGAGTCCTTTGAATGCATGAGATCATTTCTACCTACGGTCGCAAAAAAAAAAACCAAAGTGCAATTTAAATTATGGTCAATGAGAACACTCAATCGCACTCGTCTTAGAGTTTTTATTAGAATACAAGAATTAAAAAAATCATTTCTTTTTTTAAACTTTACTTATGCAACAATTACTGTATTTATTTATATAATTGAACTATTTTATGTGTCTCGAAATAGTTTTGCATTTATTTGTTTTATCATAAAATTTGCGATAAAATTTTAAAATAAAAAAAAGTTTAGAAGTGTAAGAGACATATTTTATGTCTCATTTTTCACACTTTTTAATTGAACAGTTTTGTAACGTGCTTACCTCTCTTCGCATTTTATAATTATACCCTTGTAACTCTGTAATTATAACTCATGATACCTGTTCGAGAATAACCTGCTCAACGAAATATTCGCGTTTACAGCATCTCATATTGCGAAATGCATCACTCGTCGGCAGGAAAGTACCGATTTCGCCTACGTGTTGAACACCGGAAATTATGTGATCGATACAAATTACAGTCAAAGAGAAAGAGAGTGAGACAGAAAAGGAGTGAGGATAGAGAAAGAAAGAAAAAGAAAAAAAAACAAGAGAGAAAGAGAGAGGAAAAGATCGAGCCCCTTACAGGCACATCGAAATGTTTTTACCGGTCGAGAGAGAGAGAATCGTTTCCCACGAAACGGAGCGCGGCGGGTGTCGCGTTCCGATTTCTAAACGAGATAGGAACCGGTAGTGTGATGAGATTGACTTCAACAAAATCACGACGGGAATTTCGCGTAACGCCGGCGCCGCGATTGCGAACGACGGCGCTATCTATCAGTCGGATGTGCACGTATACGACTTTTGATAACGTGAAATTACTGCAGTCGCGCGGTAGACCGTTTGTGCCGTAATCGATGCGCGTTACTGAAACAATTGTGATATATATATATAATAATATTGCCGAGAGATTGATCTCTTTTTCTTTTCTCTTCCGCTCTCGACCTGGTTTTCGCGACCTATATTGAATTTACAAACGAAGATTTCGTCGCGCGACACGAGTGCAACTTATGAAGTAAAAGTATAAAAGATTGCCTCGCAAAGTTTTTTTTTGCGAAAAAACGTACAAAAATCTATCACTCTTATTTATGTTATAACTTTTAATTGCAGTACAAAACACACTTATCCAAACAAGAATATAGCAACAAGAAATAATGCAAGTCGGGAACTAAATCACCGTCGTCGTAAATAAACAGGAAGAGATCTGCGCAACAACATTTTATCTGTATATACAAAACCGATGTTGAACATGCCTTAGTCGAAGTCGAGAGCTAATCTACTTAGCGAGAGTCGAGTCGTCGCGATCCGACGATTATGCATAAAAGAGAAGTTGCGAGAGTTTTTGCTTCAGCGATCGATTTGAGAGGCTGATCGCCGACGGGATATCGCCACTGTTACGTAATCGCCGCGCGTTTAAACAGTGCACCTCGTTGGCACCGTGCACCAGTTCTCAGACCGTGGCATCGCCTTTAAAGCCGATTTAATATCTCAGATCGCGCGGCGTTTTACGGGTGCAGACGATGATCGCTCGATGGCAGTGTCGATGGCCTAATCCCGACTTAATTTGCGATCAATCTTCCAATTTTCGTCGTTTCACATTGTTTCGCTTCTGCAAGTGAGTTCGCATTTTGATTTTTTTTTTGGAAGTTATAAGTGTATGTGTGGGACACAAGGCTGGCGGAAACTCGTCTCTCTTTCACAGAGATAGAGAATTATCTCCGTGCGACGTATAAAAACTAGGTGAAGATAAAAATATCACGGAGATTTTTATAATGTAAAATTATTGCGGAACGTTTATAATAGGGTATGCGGTCTTTTTCATCTCTCCAACGTTCTTTTAATATCTATGACGAGAACGAAAAATACACATCGTTTGAAACAAAGCAAACTAAAGCGAAATGAAACGTGTGATAAATAAATGATTACCTCGAGCGTCTTGAGTGTTTAAATCGCTCATATACTTGTCGATATAATACAACGCGTATAAATTCTCTCTCTTCGTGGATTTTCAAACGGCGCGTGAATAAATTCCAGCGGCAACACATTCCGCTGTCATGACGAAAAATATGTCGGCCGTATTGAAGTCGCGGATTGGAAATGGTTTGTCCGAGTAGATTACGCGGTAGAAGTCATCTATCACAAGCTACACACAACACACGCGCGGATTACTCAAGATAGGTAGCTCGATTACGGGTTCGACGGCGAAGTTATAATAATTGCGTCCTATTACATTCGCCATTATGCATCACGTGTCGTTACTTCGTTACCTCAATCCCGTTCTCGTCTACTGACGAGAGTACACGGGTTATTTCTCTTTGATAGGTATTCGCGCTATCTGTGCGAAATATGCACGTTCAACAATGAAAGAACGTCGAGCCGCAAATAGCACCGCGCGCGTTACTGAATAATATCCACCTGCGAGATTATTCTCTTTATGTAATCGCTTTACCAGATTATACGACGCGCGCGATCTTTTTCCCGACCACCGCGCGAGCCGCGCGGCACACGTTTCCTTCGTATAACAACCGCAAATAGTAACTTCCGTCGTTGAACACAGCAAACACTAAACTCGCACGCGTTTACATACACTAGTCTCATCATGAATGACAGTTTTACTTTCGCGCGTGATTGTTTATTGAAATAATCTTAGATCTCAAAGTAAATACTGATAAGAAAAAAATAATTTCTCTTTTTAATATTTTTTCAAAAATTAAAACCACAAAGATTTTTTTCAAAAAATGGTAAAAAATCCTACATATGTTTCTTGGATAATAAAATTCTGATTATGACCTTAAATGTGTGACTTTATTATTATTTGAAAAAATATTAAAAACTCACGCAACCGATAGATATAAACAAATGGTTTTTTTTTGTTTTTTGGCAGACGATTGATGGAGAAAGGCTCGTCCGTGCCATGGCAGGACACGCTTCGAGAGGCCACTGGCGAGTTTAGATTGGACGGAGCTGCTCTCAGAGAATATTTCCGACCACTGGAGGATTGGTTGAGAACCGAGAATCTGAGAACTAGCGAAGTTGTCGGCTGGTCATACGGTGAGTAATATACCCATGTAGGAATTGCCGACAGACTTCCAGTAATACTACTAGGCCAACAATGGCCCAACCTTTATAGCCGATAATCGATATTGACAATTGGTCCAGTATTGTCCCATTTTTGTATTTTATAACAGCCCAATATTGGCCCGTTTGTTCACCAGTGTTCGGCATTCATATTGGGCCAGTATTGGCAAGAAGACAAGACCAATATTGGCCCGTTTGTTCACCAGTGTTCGGCATTCATATTGGGCCAGTACTGGCAAGAAGACAGGGCCGATATCGGGCCAGTACTGGCAAGAAGACCGGGCCGATATCGGGCCAGTACTGGCAAGAAGACCGGGCCGATATCGGGCCAGTACTGGCAA
>NW_018020954.1:0-66884 GCF_002006095.1 Pseudomyrmex gracilis | reverse complement strand
AAGACCGGGCCGATATCGGGCCAGTACTGGCAAAAAGACAGGACCAATATTGGCCCGTTTGTTCACCAGTGTTCGGCATTCATATTGGGCCAGTATTGGCAAGAAGACAGGACCAATATTGAAACTGTTGTCTTGCCAAGCATCGTTCTTGTACTGGTAAAACAACAGGTCCGATACTGGTGCCACGGATGGTCCAATGTCTAACTTACAGTTTCGCCAAGAGTCGTTCATGTACCGGCGAAACGACTGGCCCGATACTGGCACCACGGATGAGCCAATGTTCAAACTTTAATTTTATCGAAAATCATTCTTGCGATCAATATATTGGCGCCACAATGTTGGCATCATATAAAATATAAAATTGCAACATTCTGCCAATACTTGAAATCCATATCTGACCAATCTCGGAAGTAAGTATCGTGCCGAGCTTAAGAGCCAGCGTTGGCCCGATCTAATCATTAAGCATATTCGCCCAGTACTGGCTACTACTGTCGTACCAATATCGAGCCTCGTTGCCAATACTGGGCCGTTCGTCAATTCCTACAAGGGTAATGATCAAAAGTCGGACCAAACATTGATTCACGTGACGTCGTAGAAACGTCGTCGCGGTACGCCTTTTGGCGTAACTTGCTACAAATTATGCAATTTCCTACCGTAACAGATTGAAGGTTGCAGTTCCCACGTGCTACTTACCCGTAGAGCAAGCGCTACAAATGTCTCATTGTATGACGACATTCGACCTGGTGAATTACGATCCGGTGTGTGTGTGTGTGTGTGTGTGTGTACGGTGAAAATTATTCAGATTAACGGCTTGCACCTAGCATATATCATGCCAAATTCTTAATTCGTCGCAGTCGCCGCTTGTTACATAAAAATGGTTACATCGCGAGAGACGAAACTCGCGGATATACGTATGTAATACAATGCGCGCGCTGATCGTCGACGCTTACCTTATAAATTAATGCCGCTGCGTTTCGAAAGTATATATACACATATACACCCACAAGCGAATTACTTGGAGCGGAATAAATTATAAATTCTCTTAAATAAAATAAACTCGTGTATGCGATAATAAATTGAAAAATTGTGCAAGAATCGCGATGAACACTGAAGCGAGACATATAACGAAAACGAAATTCCCTTTTACCAAGTATATAATAGCAGAACTTGTTAAAAAAAAAAAAAAAAAAAAGAAAAATCATTTTTATAATCAGTGAGAAGAAACTACTCGTATGCGTGCAATTTTATTCGAGAAATTTTTCTCGCGTTGTTTCTCCCATCGGTATACACCTGTAACGTCATTTCCGTGATAAAGCGTGAAGAGAGATGACGCGGTTCGCGCGCCATCGAAGCCTGATTGTAAAGTCCCGGCCCCGTGGGACTGGAAAATTGCGAAAGATTATAAACTGTGCGGAGCGCGAGAAGAGGCCGTTAGGAAAGTAAAAAGAGAGAGAGAGAGAGGTAGAAAAGAGGTAGAAAATACACAGCAGGGAAGAAAGATCGGGTGAAAAGGAGAGTCGTGAGACACGTTCGACGACTCTCGTTTCAATCGCACACACGCCGCGCCGTCGTCTTGTAAAAAAAAGTCTTCTCTCTACGTCCGTTCGCAAAGGATAACGTTAAGATTTTGCACAAGCGCATTCACATCGTTGGCATTAGACGTACGAACTGTCGAACAAGCTGCACACGCTTCGTCGCTTCTCGCGTGAGAGCGAATATCGTTCACGCGGTCAATCAGGAGCGATCGGACTGGAAAGCATTTGATCGTTATATGCTCCGTGTGTGCGCAATACATCTATTATGTAATGAGATCGGTAGCTCCGCGTGGTTAAAGTCCAATCGCGCGAGATTATTTTAGCAGGAAGCGATTATGCTTGGCGAAAGACACGACGGGGATGAAAAAAAAAAAAACAAGTTGTCGAAATTTCTTTATATTTATATATATATATATATATATACGTTAGATCTGTTTCAGAAGAAAGTGATTAACCGTTTTATGCATTACATATGTTCGAGAAGAAATGCTTGATCGTATGATCGATAGAAAAGCAAATTAGTCACGGTGTGTATTTCGCGTCGTTTTCAGTCGCGACGAGAGACGTAAAGACGCGGTGCAATGTTATACAGATAGTTACTTCGAATAACCAATTTACATTGCAAAAATTCGTTTTACTCGATTGCCACGCTTACGCAGGCAACGTTAATATCGTTAGCTTAACCTGAATTTGAGCGGCGCACATACTCCGCCGTTTTTTTTACGTAACAAACATACGCGTGCTCGTACATAATGTTAATGTTTTAAAGCGACCAAAACAACTCGCCGACGTAATGAACAGCGGACGAAATTACACGTAAATTTCTGCGTTTACTCTGAGCAATGATTATTTCAAATGCGCGTGCTTGCCTTCTCCGCGCAAAAAAAAAAAAAAAAAAAGAAAAAGCGATTCTAATGGGAAGAACAGATGCGTGCGCGCGGCATTCATACGTAACGCACAACACGACGAAAAGCAATCGTGGAATGTGCCGTCGTAGAATTTCACTTTCAGTCCGATCTTCGTTCGCTTTTTTTGCTCGTAACTTCTCTTCGTTTACGGCTCACCATCGTATAACGCATAATAACACACGAAAGCGAATATAACAGAAAGTTAAAGAACCAAACGTGAGTCATCGGAATTACATTCTTGACGGAATACAAACGACTTTTTTATCTTTGAAAACGTGAAAAAAAAACATTTAAATGCGTACCGTTTGATACTTTGCTTCTACCAAGACTCGCACATCATCGATTAAGAAAATATGATTTTCTTTGAAAAAAACTTTCATTCTTTACAATGTGCGAGTTGTGCTAATAGAAAATCTAGACGTTCGAAGAAATAATTACGAGACGGATTATTGAGAGACGTTGAGAAATGTCTATTTCAAGGTTCTTCTCAATATCGTGTTGTTACATGTATATTGGAATTATCATATCATATTTCACTCGAAGAGATCGAGTGCGATATCACGTTTTTCCAGTAGTATATTTGATTAGAATAGCAATTGTTATAATTTCTCGAACGCGTCGAAAATCTAATAAACGCGATCGCACGATCTGAATGAGGGTAATGCATAATACACGTTGCGCATTATATATTTCTATGGGAGATAACGAGGGAACGTGTTGCTATTAAGTAATATTAGTTTCGTGCCTTCAATCGCGCCGCGACCACGAATGAAATTAAACCGTACGCGCAAGAAACCGCGCCGCGCTATCAGCCGAGATCGATCCCGAGCCCTTTTAATATACGAACGCGAGTCAAGCGGAACGACGACGATAGGTACAACGCGCACTCCGAACAAAGTGTGGTGTCGATGAATTTTACGAATATACGTATATCCGCGAAACGGGAGAGAAACAAAAGTTACGAAAGGAAAGGGAGATCGATCTCTGGTAAAGTTCCCTTTACTCGAGACACTCTTTTTTTTTTTTTTTTTTTTTTGTTTCTGTCGATCTCGATTACAGAGTGGCTCGTTTCCTCTCTTTCGCCCTGCAGCGAACGATCGCTCGATCTCCATAGCACGCTCTCTTTAAGTCAATGAAAGAATATCACGATCGGTATTTAAATGTATCGGTCTGTTACTTGTTACCAATTGTTTGTTAGCGGTTTTCGACTAAATCGCTCGTGACACTTAGCGAAGATCGGTATCCAGATTGGCAATGTGTTTTCTTCGTTGTGACAAACATAGAGAAAGAAAAAAAATACAAAACAATGCTTTAAAAAAAAAAAATTCATTATCTTGTTTCTTGCGTTTTTCTTTAATTTTTGTTTTTACAATAAATATATGAAATTAAACATCTTGTCGATCTGCTCCGATCTTCCCTTAAAATTTGTCGACACTGGATCGTAGTTTTCATTTTTATTTTTTTGTTATATTACGTTTTATTTTGTTACAGATGGTGACTTTTGCAAAAGAAGTATAGAGACCGCAGGCCTGCAAGTTTACGGTAGTGGCTTTTACAACAACGGTGCATCTATCTACGCATCTTGGATCACGACGGGAATCATGATGATACTTGGCACACTGTCGATGTTCTATCTAGTGCAATAATTCATGTCGCTGACGCATCATTGTTATCTGATGATGTACTAGGAATGACGTTAACGTTATTGCTCTGCCAAAATATATACCAAATCGCGCTATTAAATTCCTACAAAAATACAGAACGATAATAGTCAAATTATATCCATCAGGTCTGTTCATGGCAAATCTATACTCATTACTACTGCCAAACAAATATCGATGCTAACGGGCATTGTTGTATAGTGTACCTATACTTTCTATTACCGAAACAATACGCATTTCTTCCTAAATATATTCGCACTGTTGTGAGTTTTACGAAGTATTAGACGTAATAAATAAGAATATATTAAAAAATCGTGTACGTGAAAACATGTTGTATATGTCGTGTGAGTGATAATAATTATCATAAATCAATTTCTTTCTAATTTTATATCTTTCTTTATATTTCAGCAGCTCATAATTTACACTTTTGATGTAAGTTATTATTACTTCACCGTTGGTAAATAAAATAAATATATGCCTTTGTTGTAAACTTTGTTGGTTGAATTTTCTTCGAAGTGTTCGCGTATTACGTCATGAACGTTTTATTTATTCATTTTTGTTTTTTTTTGTTTTTTTTTGCACATCTGCGTGACTTCAATCTTGTGAACGCCTCAATTCTTTCGGGATTACAAAATCAAGGTTTAATCTCGCGTGGGTCAGGCATCCAATAGCGCGCGCTACTTTTTTTTTCAATAGTCGACACGCGAGCCTGTATTTATTTATTTTTTTATCTAAGCTATCGCACAAAAGAAACTCGTTACCCGGAGACTTTATTTTCGCATCCGTTGTCGGAAGAGAGGGAGATTGTTTTTTTATTCGATAGAGAAAGAAGATTTCTCAATGGAACGCGCCAAAGTTATTCGACGACAAAAGCTACACTGAACAACTCCCTTATCTTGCGTAATTGTAAGCCGGCGAAATCGTACCAGGTGAAATCGTGCTTTTGCTGTCAAATTACCAGCAAACTCAATCGGACCGCGCGCTTTATCCCTTGCCATTTTATTGCATCCTTTACCGCCGCCATTAGATCGCTCGTATTCTTTTTTAACAGCCATTCTTCGCGTATCATACAATGCCTTTCTAGTGGTTTCGACATTAGCGGGTCGTTAATGCGAATACCAATTTTCGAGCTAATTATATACGTTTCTATTGATACACATGCAATTACACTTGTAATTTCTTTGTTTGATCAAAGTTTTCTTATTTACAAATTATTATGAAAAATATAAATATATTTATTTTCTATTGCCTAACTTCTGCTCTTTAATTGGTCTTATGTAATTCTTTGAGTTTAATACTTTAGAATCTATTTCACAATTAATTTAATTTTATATTTCTTAATTCTGATTTTTTTTTTTTTTTTTTTTTGCTGCAACGTGCGTCAACGCACGTAAGACTCATATAGCTTTCACAAGCGGTGACAAGAGATTCCATTATTGTTTGCGAAGGCACGTCACTGAAACGTAATTGCACAAAGGTGGTCTCGGTGGTGTCCAGAAACTGGTCCGCCCGCGTCTTGCGTAACGCGAAGACGCGGAAATCGAAACCGCGGCGGGGGAAAAAGAAATGTTTGCGCCATCACAATGTGCAACCTGGCATTTTATCGCACGCGACCGGAAATATTTCTGATCTTATCACTTTTCGGCGAGAGAGACACGTAATCACCTTACGCACGTATTCACCGCGACGACGAAAGTGGAATATTTGATTGTAATACCAAACGTAACCGTAAACTTGACGATCCCACTTTACGTATAACAACTGTATTTCTTCATTATGTAAGTTTGCAATGTGTTTTTGCAATCAAGCAGCGTTTCTAAATTCCTGATAATTTTAGATAAATTGTCTGAGGAAATTTATACCTTATTGTTACTATTATTATTATTATTATTATTATTATTATTATTATTATTATTATTATTATTATTATTATTATTATTATGCATATACAGACATCTCTTTTGTTTTAAAAACAACGCAAAAAACACAGATCACGGATGTGATTTAATTTTGATCAAATTTGACGCAAGAGCGCTATAATTACTTTTATATAATTTTCTGATATCATTTATTCTATTTTTTCACGGGAATAATTGAAACCATCATAATCGAAAACTAATCAGTAGTAGGAGTTATTTCTCGTAGCAGAACGATATTCGTGATTCCATTTGCGACGGACCTCGATCGATGAGTTTAATTCGTTCCGACCACGTACATACGCCAGACCTCGAAAATACGGAAATTGACGAGCGCGTTTGTAAAGAAGTCACAGAATGTACGGAATTCAATTTAGATTGATCTACTTTATACGACGAAATCGTAGACTCGCAATTGAATAGCATCATGTTATTTTACGTTTTCTATGAATTCTATCTCGAAATTCTTACTTAAACATAGATATCACGAAAATTCCTCACGTGAACGAGATCGTTACTTACGGTAACATTACATCCGAAAAAACGCTATTCGTATTTCATCTGGCGCATATATATATAGTCCGATGTGCCGGTATTATAATCTCGGAAACAAGAAATTGATTCTCAAGAATGCGTAACGAGACACAGGCGCCAGTTGTCAAATATTCGAGCTCATTTCATTCTCGTTTTCTCCGACCGAGAATCTGATCAGGTATTTAAATGAACCTTTTAATGATCTTAAAGTGTCTTCACTGAACGTCCACAAAATAAAACAAAATGTTATCTTTAAACGTATACCATTACAAGAAATATAATTACAAAATTTGTAACGCAATTTGTAACGATTTAATTTATTGTGAAGATTAATATATGTAGCATGTATTAATAATACATATTGTCTGGTCCGTTTTCTTTTTCTTTGTAACAGAATAATGAAGTTTATATCATTAATAACAAATAAAAAATAACATTGAAAGAGATTTTTCTTACATTGATAACGGTCGAATTAATCACCGTTGAGATGGATTGAATTAACGAGAGGGAGATAAATCTCTCGGATCGGAAACTTGTCCGGTAACGAACCGGAATAACATAGCCGGCTCTCATGAGATATATGGTTTGGCGATCTGCCCCAAAACTGGTCCAACCAGTTGCGTAATCGGAAGACCGAGAAGTCGTGCCTTTCCACAAAAAGACGCACAATAAGAGTCCGACTGACTGGACGCTACTCTCGTCCACTTTCACCGTCAGTCGCGCGCGGTGATTTTGCGTCGGGTTTTAGCCAGCGCGATAAACCATTGGAATATAATATTACCGATCGGAAATGAGCGAGAAAAAGAAAAAAGAAGGGAGAGAGAAGAGGAGAAAAATATGCGCAATATCTTGGTTGGTTGCTCGAAATCGGATATAATCGGATATAATTGAAGCTTCCTTTCAAAAAAAGAAAAGAAGCAGCTTTGCCAGACGATCTTGTTGTACCGGCCGAAATCATCTGTTACGAAATTTATGCGTGAAAGCGATCCGGAAAGTAGATCGAGACTCGGCGATGTGTCGATATTGATACGGTTAATGTTTTATAGATCACAAAAAAATCAGCACATTGTATTACGCAGAAGTTGAGCAATTTGCGTGAAGCACGGGCGATGACGAAGCCAGAGAGAGAATCGAATTACGTCACGTATCGATCGTGCGGAATTATACATGCATCGAGAGCTCGCGCGAGACAGATGACACAAGACGTATCGGATATCAATGGAAATCGATCGTGCGTGTACTTTCGGAGCGCGCGTGTAGAGCGACTTTGTGGGATTTTGTTTCGAGACTATCGGTGAAAGTGATCAAATACACAAAGAGATGAAGCGAGCGATTATAAATTAAGAGAATTTGGGCACATCTATCTTTCGAGCGTTTTCTCATATTTGCATAACATGATATCTTAGTAGCAAGACGGAATACATTATCAAACAGGTTCGGAACATTGAATTTTTATTAGATATTTAGCAATTTATTTATTTATGTTTTTTTGTTTGCTTTTCGCTGAAGGTATTTGAAAATTTTAGATTCTCCAAATGAGCGCAAACGTGATCGAAATGTGTCTTTTAATCCATTTGCATTTCACACGTAAACCGCGTATCTCGCAAAAAAGTTGGAAAAAATTTCAGTATATACGTGAGTTTACCAATTAATAACAAATTCGACATCAAATGCTCGTAACGTCACGAACACCGCAATTGTTCGGTTTCACTTGTCAAAACATTTACATTGTCTGGGAAAGCGCCGCATCGCAGTTAACAGCATGACAAATAGCGGGAAGTATACGAAGAGATATAATGAAGGTTTTCTGCGTTTTGAAAGGTGCGCTTTTGAGAAACACGCCGCGGCGGCGCGATCGTTACAACGATCGCGAAGACTATTACGTCGGCGAAATAAACTCGGGGTCAACGATATCTTCTAGAATAATATCTGGCATTACTCTGGCTGGTAATGAGGGTAATTATGATTAGTGTTGTTTCAGTGAAACAATGCCGTGGGTCTTATGCAACGCGAGACATAGAGCGGCACCAATGTCACTGTCTCGCGCGATCAGGTCGCCGATTTATACAACATCAACTTAGTTGATGCGGCGTGTTGATGCCAAATCGACAACGCCATTTAATTTAGTTTTCTTTTTTTTTTTTCGTGTCAACTTTTTTATAGAAATTTTATTCGAATACTAAATTACATAATATTTATTTTTACGAGTTGTCTCTTTTTTTTTTTAATTTTACACAATATTCTTCTGCTTCTTTTCTGATTGTTTTAACTGCGCGATGCCTTCCGTTATTCTACCACGTTACGGTGTTTGATGAGCATGCAAAATTTTTGCAATCCCACTGCTTTCTATTTTCCATACCCAAATCTCGTATCACGCAACGGTACGACTTACGAAATTGAGCGTTTTCTGATCAAAGTTTTCAGTCCGGGCACGGTAATAAACAACGCAAAATATTATACGTAATCATTATGCAATTCCGTTGTTTCGTTTACTTCCTATCGATTCGCAATCGAAATCTGTCGTAGAAACGGATGCAGAATTGCACAAATTCGTCGAAGCGAGGTCTGTTCGACGTCTCTCCCAGGTAACAATCTCATCGATTGTGTATTATTTGTAAAACAAATTATCAGTCAACCATCTCTTTCCGAGGTGCGCATCAGCGAACATTTTCAATTACAATTGCGCGGAGATATTCTCGGTGTAATTATTGTTGAGCAATCCGTTTCCGATGATCGGTCACATCGTTGTTTGTGGCGCAAAAAGTCGCTAGTTCGTAAAAGAACTCTTTAAAGAACAAAAATCCAAGAGAAAAAACGGAACAGATGTTATTTCTAACACAGCCGCTTCTCCTTTCGGCGGCAGCTTGTTTATTCATTTCGTGGCAAGGACGAGGAGAAGTTGATCTAAATGCCACGGGCGAGAGCCCCGTAGTTCTCGGCCTCGTTTTCTTTCTCCGATTACTCGGCCAATCGCTGTGCTTAATTATAATATCGCGCGAGAAGAGGCTCGACAATCTCATCTCGTTCGCCAATAATAACCGGCCAATAAAAAAAAAAACAAATTCTCGTCGATGTACACGATTGGCTTCGACAGATCGCGTACTCGTAGTGTTGTAATTGTTTTTTTTTTTTTTTTTTTAGAAGAAACACAATATTATTATTTTCACTTTTTAATTTATTTGACTCTGTTTTATCGAGTGAAAACTTTTTGTTTTATTTCTGTCTTGTTGGTTGTACGAAATTGAAGAGTCGCGATACGGTGTCGATCCGTGTGTTTACAATTGATTTCGCAATGCAAATAGACGGTAATTAATTCCTATATACGATATACGCCGCTTCGTTGTGTTCCGTAAATTGAAAATATTTTTAAAACCCGGATATTTGATTCTCTCGGCGGTGTATTAGCGAGCAACGACGCGCGATTTCTTGCGTGATTTCAAAATTGCGACGTCAATCGACATGTAATCGCGATCCTCCGCGACGCGTATCTCAGCTGACTCCCCGTCGCCATTAAAACATTCACATTAATTAACTTGTTTCGGTTTCTATCAAATAAAACGAAATTTAATTGGATTATCATGCATATTTATGCGCTATTTATATCGGAGTTGACGGAAATATCCTTAAATTAATGCGATGACAAATACAAGCTACTGTGCATAAGAATGTAGTTTAATCAAACTTACGAAAATTTTCGTGATACGTGACACACATGTAATTATGTCAAGATTGAACCAAGTTTCTTTCCAAGCACTCGGATGAAATACACGAATGGAGCGTTTGCTGCAACGAGAGAGAAGAGGAGCGCGCTCTCTCTTTCTTCTCTATAATTACTAATTACTCTATTTAGTAGGATGTTGTTCAGCGTTGTGCTGGATTAAGCGGTCGATGTGCTTCGAACGACGATCCAACTGTAAGCTTGTATCTATTGCGTGCCGCGAGAACAAGAGGGAACGCTGTGAATTGCCCTCCCAATCATCTCATTACACGAGAGTCTGCCTGCTCTCGACTATTCCGACAGACAGTTCTAAACTCCGGCTTTCGCCTATCTATCCATTCCTTTCTTTACGTGCGATGCCATCAGTCGTATCCGCATCCGACACATCTAGCGAAAACGAGAATGAACGTCAATTTCAACTGCGGGAAAGAGAAAAATGAGACGATGCAATATGCGATAACACAACAATAATATGCGATTACACAAATTGTTTCTAAATGTAAATTATAATAATGCAAAATAAGATATTTCAACGTTTCGCTTTGGGTTTGTGCAGCCATTAAGTTCTCGAAGTACCAAAATCTGATCGATCTATTGTTGCGTCACAAAAAAGCAGGTGAAAAAAAATTAGCACATTTGTTCGCGCAAGAGACAGAAAGTTTTTACTTTTTTTTGTTAGACCAAATAAGAACGCAGGAGAATCAGATTTCTGTTTCAACAGCCTACTTTTTCAAGAACGCCAATCGTTTCGTCATCTCTCGTCGCTTCGCACATCTCGTGCTCTTTCAAGAGACGTCGCATTCAGTTTTTCTGCGCGCAATATAGAGTCGGGCAGTGTCGAACTATGTTGTTATGCTCCGCTGGTGTCAACTCGCAATGACGCTTGGCCGGCTCGCAATGTCAATGTCTCCGCAGGATATCCGCGGATATCTGAAGTGCCAGCATGATGATACCGCAACTGTCTCTCTTCGAACAACGAGAGAACCCTCCGTACAACTTCCGTCCCCTCTAGACGAACACATCCCCCCGACCTCTCCTCACAGCTTGGTTGCCGTCGTTGTCGGAGGGTCGGAGTTCATTGTGCCACAAGTGCATACTGAGTGCCGGCAACGCCAATTGCTCGTTACGAACCTGAGGCCAGTTGCGAATCGCTCTGTGAAAGCGACAGTGACATTTCCCGGAGCGAGGGCTTGGCCCTTGCAATACAGTCTCGAGTAGTAAAAACGACACAGAATCGTGCACGTATCTCTCTGTGTGTATCCAAGAGAGATGATACGACATTCTATGTTAGAGTAGGAGCAGTTTATAAGCTACACTCTCATTGTCTACTTTTTTGGTTTTTTTTTCTTTCTAAGAAAGACATATGACGCGAACAAAAGTGCAAATCTCCGGACTTGAATGAAAAAGCAACATGTGTTTTCGACGTTTTAATATCACCATTGCGTCGTTATGTGCGATAAAAAATACTGTTTTTGCACAATAACAAAAAACTGGTTTTCATTGTTCAAGTGTCGTATTCTGTGTGATTTTCAATGAGATTCGCAAAGAAACCGATGGCGATTGAGAATTAGCGTGAAAGTGTAATACGCAAGTATAAGGCGCCAGGAGCTGTGAAATTGCTTATATTTCAGGACATTCATTTGTCAGATTATGTGAATTATTTTGCAGGTAAAGTTGACAACATTTTTCTTTTTGTTCACCCCTTTTTTTCACACATTGATACACACTTGTGTAGCAGCCCGCATGACATGCTCACTGAATGTAATTAAATTGCAAACTAAAGTACGATAATTTATTATCTATATAGCCTTTATCTTTTTGCAAAATAACACTCTCTTTTTTTCTTATGTATTAAAATTTTATTTTCGAAGAAACTTGTGTACAAGAAAAATAACAAGTTGAAATGACTATTGGATGTAGTTTGTACAGTACATAGCCGGAAATACTCGATGCAAGATACACAAATGTCCCCTCAAAGTAATATTCTCTAAAGGAAGTATTAACTGATTTCAATTGGTCAATCGTGATCCGCGCTACAAGTGCGACATTTAATATTGAATACGCGTCAAGTGTAGATATTAAATATATGTCTGATACACGCAGTGGCAATGCAGATGTTGCACAGAAGATATTGAACTCGAACCTTTAGACAATTGAAGTAATAGTTTCTTCTTTTTAATAAAAATTGTTTCAAAAACATTAAATTTAACTCACAATATCTTGCTTCGTCGCACAATCATCTTTGTGTACTACATTAGCATATTAAATGTAAAAATTTCTCTTATTTTACATTTTGCCGATTTTACCAGTTGTAAGAAAAATAAGAAAAGAATATTTGTTTTAGATCCCAAAACTCTTTTTGAAATGAGTGTCTCGAAGATCTCGCGGATCTTCTTCCTGGTGACGGCCTTTGAAATGATGTCATTTTCTATCTCACTGACCGGAGATAATGTGTGTTCAAGAATAGAAAAGTTAGTATTCCACGCAAAAACAATTATATATAATTGATACGTAATAACTTCTGATGCCATTAAAAGCGATAACTTGGATAACATTTTCTCTGCCGTGTTATATGTATATATTATGTAATCTGTGACATATACTCGAAGAGAGACCTTTACCTATAGACCTTGACAATGCGCAAAGTGGCACGCGTAATACCGTCACATATATCATTATTATGCTCGCACCTTGCCACCTCGGCATGCCGCGGTAAACTCGATAAGGGAATCGCGCGAGTCTGGTCCCGCGATAGCTAATTGATCGTACATTACAGTTACACGGTTACGTTGTACGAGATTTACCACGAGCCGGTCGTGGTCAACACGTTCACTTGGTGTTTACAAATTCCCCCAAGATGCCTCAAGACACGAACCGAACTGCGACAACGTCATCGTGTGAAGGTACGTTTCATAGACTACTTGTTGCTTACTTTTTTTTTTTTTTTTCCTTACAGTTTATAAAACTCGGCTTTCGCATTCGACGAGATGTGAAACAATATGTCTCACAGAACAGAACTCTCGGCGTCGAGAGAGTTTGATTTCTCCGGCAACTTTGTGTTCACTTACATACGCGAATTATCTACGCACGCAATCTCGTTAATTTTATTGCCTATCCATCATCAGCGAATTTTGCGGCAGCGCTACCGTTGCCGAAGTTTCGCAAGTTCTCGCACACGCCGTGGAAAGGAACGTTTTTCCCAGACTGCTCGAAGGGAAAGAAAACACGCCAATCTTGCACAACAAAGAAGTTTGCGTAGTAAGTGCGTAAGATCAGTTACGCGGAAGTCTCGTAACGAACGAACGAGTGTATTCTTTGTGTCGAAAAATTAACAACTTTTTTATTCGATAAAGTGCCTGTTTAAAACTATCCTACCTATAGACGTCGTGTATCATAAATCATTTATTCAGCAAACATAATGCATAGATACAATCGCACGCTATGATAAGTTGGTAGTATGTACAAGACATACGTGTAGAGTTCTCAATAATAACAAAACAATATTTATCATTAAGATATATCGATTAAAGTAAAAAAAAAAAAAATACACTTTACAAAAAGTTGTTGAAGAAAAGATATACACACTCGCGGGACAATAGATCCGTAATTTATTCGAATGCCATGCGATTGCATCGCATAGACAGGTTACATAAACTCTCATTTCCACGCCTCGTTATGGAAAAGTGTCGTTTCCCATGCGGCGCGAATGGAAACGCCGATCGACTAGCAGACACATAACAAGATACACCTCGCACACGGCGAGGTATATCCTAGGCGATAAATCGCGCTCAACGCCCTATACACACATATAAAGAACGCAATAAAACAACCTATTCTTCCGTTTTTGCTTCTTGCTTCTTTGTCCTTGTTCTTTCTTTCTTTTTTATCTCTCTCGAACTCTCAGAAGCTGCGCCGATCCGAGCTAATTGCGGGGAAAGTCCGCATTAACAGATCCCGTCTGATTAAGTAAGCAAATAAATAAAAAGTATGCGCGCGTACACACGAGAGTGCGTTGGTGCGAGGAAAGAAAGAACGGTTGCAGTCGCAGTCGCGGTCGCAATTACGCGCTGTGAAATGCGGAATTGACGAATCGCGCGCCGAAAGAAGAGAAGGAGGAACCTGTCCCGTCTCTCGCGCGATTACGAAACGCAATCCAGAAGCGGGCCATTAGCTGAATAAGACCTCGCACGACTTTGCACGGCATCTCGGCACCTCGAGAAAGGAAACGCCCGGAAGTCGGCAATTTGTGAAACGCTCGACACACACGTTGCATCGCGAGGTTGTCGACGCTCGTATTGTCGATTTTCGCGCGATAATGAGACAGTTCCTCTGCAAAAAAAAAAACCCCCCATATATACTCCTTGTGCAATAAATACTAGTATTTTTTTTTTTTCAACGAATACGTGCTTAATCGCGTCATAAATAGTAGCGGGACAGACGAACGAGCATTTGAGAAATTTTGTTTGCGCGATCGATTGTATCTCGCTGCGATTGCGAGACGAGTGTGCGCGCGGTCAGATCTTGCGCTCGGCAATTTAACGAGAGATCGACATCGAATCGCGATATCGCTTCAATTAAGGCATAAATTATCCGAGGCGCGGACGTAATAAAGTCAATGCGAAATCTCGCGTTGATTTACACTCCCGCCGGGCGCTCGATAACGCGCCGTACGAAAGCGAGTGTGACGTTTAACGATGATGAGACGTGACGTATACGTCTTGTAAACAGGATCTCAAGCAACCGAGAAACTCTTAATTGATGTGTAAAAAGTATCACGTGTCACCGGACCTAATAAGTTACTTTTGTAAATTTTGGGGAACATCATCATAGAATACATTAAAATTGTTAATTTAGATTGCGGATTTAATTTTGTTTTTCTGTCAAAGAAAGTTTATGTTAATTATATCGCATTTATTATTGTTGCAAAATGCGTGTCAAAATTATTGCGTGTTTTTTTTTTTTTTTTTGACAAAGTATTCGAGAAACGAAAAATAAAAGAGATGGAGTTCTATTTTTTGAAGAATATTATTTAGAAAAAGCAATTTATTGATACATGTGTTTTACATAAATTTACAAGAAGAAGCGTGTATTGTAATAAATTTGGAGTGAGATTGAAAAATTTCCATTTGTAAATGGCACGAGTCCTTGAGACTTACTTAAATCTACGTGTCGAGATATATATCTTCATGTAATAAATTTACACAAAATCACATAATGAATTGGTAGCGAAAAATTATATAGTGTTTACAGTCGAATTTTCTTCCACAACTTTACGTTTTTTGATTCGTAACAGTCGAGTTGTGCATGGGAGAAACTCGCGCTTTCTCATAGGATTCCTATGACAGTCGAACAAATCGCTCCTCTCTGCCAATTAGATTAATGAGGTCTCAGAATCTCGTTCGGCTTTTTAAAATTTGTGCATACTGCCACGTTTACGTTCGCGAATCGAGGACTCAGCCGGAAGTGAAATGATCTCTCGAGCTCATATTGCACACGCGTTACGTAATCGACGTATGTACAATACCGTTGTGTATAACAGCAAAGTCGAAAGAGAACGATTAGCCTAAAATGGAAAATAGTGTATCGTGCGAGATTCATTCCCGCGCGCATACGAATAGGTACGTGCTAAGTGGAACGTAGGCGTATGTTCGTGTATATGTACATACGGTGAGACATTTGCGCGCGACTTACTACGCGGACAATAAACTTATTTCACGGAACATCTGAGAAAAGGGAAAATCTCATCGTTACCGAAAGTGCGTCATACTATATATCTAATTATCACATATCCAGTTGTTAGGCAAATGTTTTCTCTTCTTTTATTGGTTGTGTAAAGCGAATAAACAATTAATTATCTCGGTAGAAAATGTAATAACATAATTTCGCACGTGTTTTGATCGACTCAACTTGCAAATAAATTAAAATGTCTATCACGAAGTCAGGAACTAATATAATGGTCTATATGACGCAATTAATAACTTCCAAATATAATTAGCAATCACGAGTAAATTAAATATCTTATAAAGAAAACCTCGTTTTTCTTTATTTATTATTGCATAAAAGTTTCACCTGTCTAACATCAACAAGAATAATTTTGTAATTTAACATTTTTTGCATTTAATATAATTCTTTACAAATAAATCGCGAGAGTATAAAATCATGTATTAAAATTAGAAAAAGAGACAGAGAGAAAGAGAAAAAGAGAGAGAGAGAGAGAGAGAAAGAGAGAGAAAAGAAAGGGCCAACCAAACTTGTTTAATTACTTCCGCTTTCTCTCAAGAGATATTTGAAAACTTATTTGCATAACGTGCTCGCGTAATCAGCAAACGCTGCTGTAATCTCGACAGCTCTTAGCTTTAATTAATCGAGATCAGTAATGCTAATAGAATCAATTTGCTTACTATTGCTATTTATTACTTATATTGACCTATTATACTTGGAACTTTTTGATTTTCATCGCTCCTTATACACAGTTGTTACGATACAAGAATATCACACGCAATAGCTTTTTATCGCCAACTGTTGTTGCCAATCTATTTATCGAACTCGCGGATCTCAACTTACTGAATCATCATTTTTTATGATTTCACCTGAGTGATCGAAGGTTTCGATTTATTAGCATACGGTATAAGTGCAGGTGTTACACCGTCATCGTGAAAACGCGTACATTGTAAGAAACTGGTCTCTTTTAAAAGACAGTGCGGACTGCTGAGTGTAGGTGCGAAAGTAACGCTTGCTTATGGTTTCGCATCGGACGTATTCTTTCTGGACGTTAATGAACGTGCGAACCTTGTAACACAAAAGTGTAGCAGTTATTACGTAAGCAATGAAATAACGTCGCCAGCGTGAAGAATCGCGCGAATTATTTTTCCAATTCTCTTCATTGAGAAAAAATAAGCAGCTACTTCGCACGCAGCAGACGACCGCAATTACCGATCCGAGAAGAATGAAGAATAAACTCGCGAAAATAACGCGCTGCTAATTACCCCCGATCGCTGGAAATTGCGCAGAAAAATTTGCAAAAAGTGTGAAGCAACAAGTCGTAAATTTTTGAAAAAAAATGTGGGAAAAATTTATGATTAACGCGTTCGTTTGCAATCGAGATAGAAAGGATCGGTGTTAATGCGATATTCCTCAGAGAGATATCTCTTGGCATAATGGCACGGTTGATTGCAGATTTATCACTGCAATGTCGTCTCAAATTAAACAGAAAGTGTTTGAGAAAAAAATGAGAGCAGAACAACATGTAATGAGCGAAAATTGCCGCTGGACAAGTCGAGGTCACTCGGCATTTTCTACGCTACGTTAGAAAACGACTGAATTACTCAACTTTTGAGTAATAACGCGCGTACATTAGACGCTTGTAAATAAAAAAAAAACTTTTGAATCATTCATGCTTTTGATGTAAATCGAAATTAAATTGTTGAACTTTGTTATTATCCAACGCGGATTCGCGCGTAGATGTATCGTCGAAGTGACATTATCTGACATCGCGAGATTTTTGAAGTCGATAAAATCGATCAAAGTGCACACGGTATAACGAAACAACTGCACAGGTCCGGTGCAATGTAATTAATATAACTCTCGCGCGCGTAAGAGGATCTTAATGCGCAAGCGAAAGGTTCGTTCTGAGAATTATTAATCACGCCAGTTACGGCATTTAACGGGAACAAAAAACTCTTGTTGCCCTCAGCTTCCAGTGAAGCATCTGGTAGCTCGCTGAAGACCTATTCGTTGTAAATATGAGAAATGATATATGAGAAAACACACATGCGCGCACACACGCGCGCGCGATGCTCACGGAATATGTTGTGTCTCATCATCGTTTACCTTAATTTACAAGTGAAGTTACATGCGGGCAGAAAGATAAAACGAAATTACAGTAAATAATAATAACACTCAAAACGCAATAAATAATAACACGCTCGGAGATACTTATTAATAACCAAGTGTAACTGTGTGGTCAGGTTTTTATGGGTGAACTTCAATTAATAATTCGATATCAAAAGTTCACCGTGCAAAACTTTACACGAAAAAAAAAGATTTGCTATTATAGCTATTGAAGTTTTTGTTTCATCGACGAAACGTTTTGTTGGCAACACAAAAATTGTCAATAAGTTTGGCAAACTTTTTTTGCTGGCCGTATAATTTATTTCTTGCTATTTTAGCAAATCTTGTTTTTTTTTCTTATACAGTTTTGCAATTTATATGTCATCCACTCAAAAAAACTTTCCGTATGTAAATTAGATTTCGTAATGTTGTTGAAAATATTTAAAACTAAAAGAAAAAATTGACAATAATTGTCTATATAACATTATATCATGTCATCAGAATGAAGCATTCACGTTGTATCACAGTGAAAGTGGAAGAAAGCGTTCGAATTTCACGACGACGAAGTATATCAATCAATTTGCATATAATTCGGTTTTTACGCATATTAGATATCTTATTTTCGCGCTTTTAAACGTACGCTATAAAGTTATTATCTTAGTTTACGGCGCGTTGAATGTCCGAGTGAAAAAATTAGAGCGTAAAAATTCTGCGTAATAACATGTGTTAAAAATGCGTACAGGATTTTACTATCTCTGGTAATTAATTAAATATAGTGAGGAAACGCAATTATTCGGGGCTACCGCAAATAAGTTTAGACGAAATTTGCGTGAAACGATCGCTTCGCAGCCGTGGATGCGGTGAACGGCGGCGAAATGTAATAACGTTTGCATAGAGAAGTAAAAGGAATGATATCGACGCTTACTTTATGATCGTAGATGGTGATTTTTACGCACGTGTATCTCTTCGCGATCTTATAAACAGCGTGTAACTTATATATTACATTCAAGTTTCTTTGATACTCTCAAGTTTCGTAATAGTTGTCCTCATTACTTATGTAAGAACTCGTTTGTAAAATAGCAACTAAAAAAACATTAGATGTACACATGCAGGAAATATAGAAGGAGAGAACTTGTGCACAACACACTGACGTGCGTCAGTTCTTCAACTTTTTTAGTAGTGTCGTGCAAAGCCTCTTTCGTTTCCCTCACCGCATTCCGCGCCAGTGTTCTCACTTTTACTCTCGCCACTGATCGGAATCTCATGCTTTGGAGAGTGAAATAATGATCATCTTATCTCCGGAATTCCTTCTTGAAATTGGAGTCGTTGGTGAAATCGTCTTCAAGGTAGAAAATATCAGGACTAAACTAGGCATCTCTGATATGTATATATATATATATTATACATATCATATTTATGTAATATTTGGTTATATATTTTTGTCTTAATAATGCAAATATGTGTGTCGACCTATTTAATATATTCTAATTATATTATTATCGACGATGAAAACATTTTAAAATAATATAATTCATACATTAATAAATCATGTAAGTAATCCAATCATCTACCAAACTAAACAAAATTAAAATTTATAAAAATTAATTGACAAAAAAAATAAAAAAAATATTTTTTAAGTTGTTTACATTTTTGCCATTTCTAAAAATTATTCAACTTCTTTAAGTCTGAATTAACAAGTCGAAGTTTATCGAAGTTTGCGCAGTCGAACTTCTTTTATAGGCCTCTTAAACGAGACGTAAGCATGTAATAAATATACTATGTCGCAAATTTCAGACAGAACAGAAATCGAGAACTGTAAAGGAATGTTGCGAAGGATACAAAATACAGATTCACGATGATCCAGAGATGAATGCGACATGTATACCGATTTGCGAGAAATGTCTAGCAGGAACGTGTGTCGCGCCGAATACGTGCCAATGTGATCCTGGATATTACGATGATAATTGCAGTCTCGGTGAGTCAATAGTAAAATCAGATTCTTAATTATTGTTTTGTTGAGATATTACTGCTACAAAAGATAGTTTATTATAAAGAATTTATTATAAAGAAATAATATCAATGTAGAATATTACGTTTTCATTGCTCGACAGATACGGTTATTTTTGAACAAAAAATAAGTCAGTTTTCTTTTTAACATCATTTTTGACACTTATAAAAACACATCTCGACAATGATATAGTGAAAAAAAAAAAAAAAGAGAAAGGCGCTTATATTTAGAACGTCATTAAAGTGAATTTCACGGATATTTGCAACAGACCAGTATTTATCAGACCAAAGGAACAACATTTTCAAGGCTAATTAGACGCTAATGAATTCTTGACATTTAAAAAAAATTTAAACCACGGCGAATATACATGCAACTGTTGCTTATACAGGTAACTGTTACATATATGTGTAACATAAATTAACACTTTAGAGAAAAAATTTGGAGGTCGGAATAATTAATTAAAAATTAGTTTCGAAACAATTCTCGATCGAATATAGTATTCAGGTTACAGAAAAAAAAGAGATGCTTTGCTCGACGATAATAAAACGGCATAAACAAATATAAATCGAAAATGAAAAACTGAAAAAATAGCAGCGTTTTTACAAGAAATGTTACGCTCGATGAAACAGACTGACCTTCCATAAATCGCGAAGACGCACATATATGAAATGCCTCTTTCTAATAAATACTATTTTCACACGATCTCAGCGAGCATGATTTTTCAGTTTTGCACAATATATCTTGTTAAAATCTTACATATCGTTGCAAAACGGCGCGTTCACGATTTCTGTAAAACATTATCACAAACAATTAATTAAATCTTTATTCGTAGCAATAATTTGGATTAATTTCGTTCTTTTTTACAGCATTTAAATTTCTTTAGTGCTTATTAATATTTAGTACTTATTACGTAAACACACTCTAACCTTTCTCTTACATTATATCTTAATAAAATTTTGTTTATCAGTCTATTGAGGTTGTTGTTATGCGACCGTGATGTTATTCCGTAATAATACATCATTAAACAAACAAAATTATTATTAAACAAGCAAAAATCTCGCAGATTGCACTCAATTGTTGCGTCAATATGATCGCTTCGAAAGTTGCGGAAGCCCGGAAGTTACGAAGTCGCTTACTTTCCCGCTCGGGAAGGTCGTGGACAACGAGCAGTCGATCAGATACGACACATGTCACATCACATAATACAATCGCGACATCAATAATTTATAAAAAAAAAAACGCTCGCGATGTATGATAATTATCTGTCTTACAAATACAATTTAGTACTCAATTCAACAATTCGTGAGGAGAGAGGGAGAGAGAGAGAGATAGAAGAGAATTTTAAATTGTGTTCATAATTTACATAAAAATTTATTCTGCACACGCGTGTTTTCCCAATGAAAATTTGCATTGCGTGACAAACATATTTTTTTTTTTTAACTGTAATTTTATGTCAATATACATATTACTAAGAAAAAATTTTATCACGCAGAATGTCCGCCCGGATTTTGGGGTATACAGTGTATGGAAGTATGCGACTGCGATGAGAGATACGACTGCGATCGCGTAAACGGCACTTGTCATTGTTCTCCGGGACTACAAGGACCCCAGTAAGCATTGAAGATTCGTCATAAGCAAAGTTCGCAAAGTGACGAATAACTTGAACAAACGCGACATTATTATTAAATCGAATAATTAATAGTATATACAGAAAGATTAAATATTAAATCAAACAAAATTACACATAACGCACGCTTTGATTCCGCAGATGCAAAGAGCATTGCGCAATTGGCCGATGGGGATCGGGTTGTGTAAACAAATGCACGTGTCAAAACCAAAATAACGACTGCGATGCAGTAACCGGAAGATGCACCGACGACGACGCCTCTTCAGTCCAACAAACGTCGTCCGTTTATTTGCTAAGCTCTACTACTGAGCGTATGCAAACACCCGGAATTAGTAATACGGAATATACAGATGTTTCCTCTGAGCCGCGCGACGTTACTGAACACCAAGCGAAAGGTGAAATAATAAATTTGATTGCGCAATCGAAAATATGGACATTACTTTTTGACGCTTTTTAACTCTTTTGACACTTGTCAAAAAAAAACATGTGCTAATTAAAGCTTAAACAAATTACCTTTTACAGTATAATAATTATATAATAATTAAATTATATAACAAATATATATTAATCGTACATGACACACTCCGGCCGCATTATTTATCTCATTAATTGATTTATAATGTACGTAGAATCAAAGATTGTAGATAAAATTTAGTTTCGTGTGCAGATAACAGTGACAATCGATACGATACAAATTATATTCCGGAAACGACGAGTCCGGCAACAGCTTCAATCGCGGTTCCGAGAGCGACAACGAACGAGATGCGGATAAGGGATCCTCCAATGATCACTCAAATCGTTTCGGTTTCTGTTCCCGAACGCAGAAGAGACGTTGAGAGAGACAAGTTCGTGATCAAGGACGCCTTTCTCAGACACGTTCAGAACGACGAAGGTGTCGGTGTTCCGAAACTGGATTACGTGAAAACCGTTCGCAAAGGTATCATTTCGCGAGAAATTTTTAAAACTTCACGTTGACACACGTCTTGATATATTGCCTCGTCAGAACTAAAAATGTTAGAATAAAGATGAGTAGATGTTCTCATTGCCACGACAGACGACATTCAGACACCGGCGTCGATCCCGCTGGATGTCACGCTGATCGTCGTTGCCACAATCGTCTCTCTCGGTCTTACCTCGCTGGCGGTTGTTATGTTTCTTCACATGCGTTCCAAGTTACTTGAGACGGTTCATCTTGCGATCTACGACGACGAGAAAAACAAGGGTCAAGAATGCGAAGGCGCGAACGGCAAAAGGATGTCCGCAGTGATGAGCGCCAGTCTGCCACGTGAGTAACAAAGATTACGTTCACCTGATGCGCGACGCATCTGCTTTCTTCTTCTCGCTTCTTTCCTTTGAACGTCGCGGTGAAATCTGCGCGTCCTTGACTCCAATGTCTTGTAACCACGTAACGTAACCGTAATCTCGATGACCGCCATAACCAGCGAAATAGTGATCGAACGATATCAAGTCCATTGTGTGATCACTAATCAGCTTTCGTGAATCAATTTTTGGTGTATGTATATACTCACGTAGTTTTTTTTTTTTTTTTACTTATCGTAATTTCAGCACCTCCGATTCGCGCGAATCCCATATACACCAACGCAGAATCGGATACAATACTGACGGTCGACGGTATCGAATCGCTGAACACTTACGCTAACGGCTCCGCTACGATTGGTCTGCGAATTTCCGGCAATCTTCGCGGTGAGTAGTTTCACCCTATATTGTGTCGTGCGCGCAAATATATTTATATAATAAAAACAATTGTAAAGATTATTAAAAAAAAAAACGATAAGATCTGAATTAATAATAGAAAAAAAGATCTTACTTTTTCTTAACATAGAAAAAATTGTTTTTTTTTGTTTTTGCAGATCTATTAGATGGCCATTACGATCGGCCGTCAGCGACTCTGATACGTTTGCAGCCAAACTTCGATCATAATACGGAACATCTGTACGACGAAATACCGTCGCAAACCACTCCGTTATCCAATCGCAAAGATTTGTGATAAAAAAAAAATATTTATCATATTTGTTACTTTCATAAATAATTACAAATTTACATCTAGCAGTTGATAATATTGCGTGAAAATACGCGAGATACGTTTTTTGACAAAAAATCATCATGGATCTTGTAAAAACAAACAATCAATGAAAAGTCAGTCACACAATTCCGGAGAAAAACACACGAGAAAACTGGTTTCCATTACGCAAAGCTATTAAACTAGCAAGGTTGAACGAGACTGTAATCGGGAGTGAAATAAGAAATGTACAACTCGTTTAATGGTACCGTCAATAATCGCCAGCAGAATTTAACCGGTGAAGCGTGGAAACTTTCTGAATCAACTATATTGTAGTTTCGACGGAATGACGTCAAGAGCGAAAATACATCTGATTACGATCGTGCGCAAATGCGCAATTAGGTGGAAAGCGCAAAATAATAGAGTCTCGCGTAACGAGCGAGGAAAAATACGAGCATTCTGACTGTCATTATCCAAATGATACTAAACGTTTATATCGCCGACGCGTAAGCTACCTGCTTGGCGAGTGAACAGATGTGAAAATAAATTGTCTGGCAAATCTGTCAGTTTCGTTTAATGTCGGTGTAACTTACGGTATAACTGCGTTACGCGTATAAACTCATTGTTCATTTCTGTGTTCAGTTAACATTTCGCGATTTGAGCAATTACTTTGCATATATTCCCATTTGTCATATAAGTCATATACACACGTAATTGTGGAAAATCTTACATTGTCTCTTTTATAATAACATATTGAGATTTTCTAACAACATATTTTGAATGTTAAAGAAATTTTTAATGTCTCTAATTAATTTACAACAGACAGTACTTTTGTCATGAAGAAATAGCGCTCTATTCGCGCCTATCCGAGATAATACTATGTTTTTTTTCAAACGCATACGCGTATGTCAACAATAATATGAAGTAGGTAATAATTTACTCAATTACATAAATTTCTCATGAAAGAGAAAGTATACTTACCTTAATTATTTTCATGTATTGTTTATGTGTGTGTGTGTGTATGTATGTTTGTGCGTGGATATGTATGTATGTAAGTGAAACAGTAAATATTAAACCAAAGAACTTTTCTCTATTTAAAATGCATGTAATATATTTAGAAAATATGTTGATAGGAATTACAGTGTGTGTGTGTGTGTGAGAAACTCTATATAAGTTATCTATTATATAATAATTTAAAAATCAAGTTAATTGTAAAACCAAAAACATAATGTGATGTTACATTCACATTATTTTATGTGAGAAAGTTAATGTAATTTCATGAACTACAATTTGTTTATGTAACCCAAGTATCGTCAAAAAAGAGAAATAATTAATATCAAACTACGTTGTAATCTCAAATAACAAATAAAGACATTTTACACATACGTCTCCGATCACAGAGAAAAAGAGAAAACTTTCCATCCTTACGTCATTACAATCTCAATCTTATGCGTATCCGTTCAATTAAGTAAAAAAGAGAAATATATTTTGTGCAGTAAGTACGTGCAATTCGGTTCAAGGAAATTTGTAGTCAGCTTTAACTTATCGTAGCTAGTAAGTAAATAAAACGCGTTGTCCGCACATTTATCGCATTTAACATATTCACGCGCGCCGTCTCATTATCGCTCTTCGCATTCGTTCTCGCAAAAGATAGCTCAGATTAAATAAAAAAAAAAAGACGAGAATGTTATATATCCAATTCGCAGTAAACACGCGAATGTATATACAATACATATGTACAATATTAAAGTAAGATACATACATATGATCTTCGTAAAATAATTTATAATACTGAAATACTAATACTAATTTTAATACTAATAATACTAATTTTATAATACTGATTTTTCAAAAATTCACACATGTGTCTTAAAATTATTATTTTGAAAAATCAAAGAGATTTTAATATCATATTGTGTACATATTTTTTACTACGGTAACCTTTTCTCTCTCTTTCTCTTCTCTTATGGATAACCTCATTCAGATAAAGCAGATAATAAAATCATTTTAATTAATAGCTTTCTCTCGCGTACGATAGTTTCGTACGTACGTATTTTATCTAATTTATTTACATGTAACTTACTTTCAAAAGACTATTTTCTACAAGTTTTCGTGTTTGACAAAATCAAGACAAATCTTGCATCAAAATTGTATATTATTTCCTAAAAAAAAAAAAAACTTTTAACTTGAGATTTAACTTTGTTGCATTATCTCATCTGCTTTTACTTTTATGCATACGCGATCAATAATCTATTCACTCGACTAAACCTGTGTCTAATGAGTGTCAATTATGGCCCAGTTAATAGCAATAACATAATCGGTAATTATAGATAAGAGTAAAAGTAGAATTAAACTGGCGCGCATGTACGCTTTAGCCTCATTAAGACTCTTTGACATATCGATACGCATAACCGATAACCGTTTCCGTGAACGAGTGTTGCGTAGTTTAATCAAGAGAAGATGAAACTCGCTGTTTGACCCCTGCGACATTCTTATCGCTTTGCGATTTCCATTCTCTGAAACCGAAAATAAGTCCCCAGTAGGAAATTTGTGATCGTTCATGCAACATGCAGAGATCGTTGATTTGTCTGTCGATCGTTTTTACGTGCCTGAGTGCTAGCATCTGGGCGCAACAAGGCGTAAAGGGTGGACACCGACCACGTCCTGCGAATGGAACTCATTATCCCACTACTAATTCCTCACAAAACGGACTTTGCTATAAAACATTGCCGTAAGTAAACAACTTTTTAATTCAAGACAAAAAAAAAAAACAAATACAGTCTTACAATTTAATGCAATGTTTTTGCGTGTTTGCTTATTTTGTATATAAGTTTGTTAAACACACATTAAATAAAAAATATAATATACTATAGTAAGCGAGAAAACATCTGTGTTTATTTTAGATACAATCATGTCTTGGCTCTGAATTCCAGTGGATTACCTTACAATACCATTCCTCACCCACTCGGAGGCAGTCATTCTGTAAATATATCAGCTCTCTCTTTCGCAGCACGCTTTGTATAAACGTTGTAACAAAACTGTCGTCGAATATTAATTTTAAACAGTCAAACAAATTAAATTGGAAAAACTCGTGTCACTTGAATAATTTTCTTTGTGTGTGAAGTGTCAAATATAGATACATTTTGTTTTGTCAGCGTGACAATGGTTGGATCACAATCTTGGACTGTTGTGACGGCTACGAGCGTAATACGACGAGCGGTCTGTGCGAGCCGCACTGCGATCGCGGCTGTTTCGGCGGTCGCTGTACAGGACCAAACGTCTGCAGCTGCGAGCCAGGATGGCGTCCCGAGGAGGGCGTTTGTATGCCCGTCTGCAATTATCAGTGTCAAGAGAACGCCTACTGTTTCTCTCCCGAGGTGTGCGTCTGCAAATTGGGCTACGACGAAGTAAACGGTCAGTGCCGACCGATCTGTCCCGACGGATGCAGAAACGGAGAATGCGTGGCACCACGTGTCTGCAGATGCAGACCTGGATTCGTTCAGAACGAACGCAAGGAGTGCGTAGCCGCTTGCGAGGGCGGCTGTCCACATGGCACATGCAGCGGGCCGGGTGTATGCACCTGTAACGAGGGGTAATTAACGTCTATCCGTACTTTCGAATAAACATCGCGACATAACTTCGCAATATTTCTCGCATCAGCGATATTCCGCGTAATAATTAAACGATCCGACACTCAATGTATATTTGCAACGTATTTTTAAGGCGTGATGCTTACGATATCATTGATAAAGTATTGAAGTGTATGTTTATTAAACGTGTAATATTGCGTTATATGTGTGATGTTACGTTACGTTAGAATTAATTATACACCTTGCTTGCATATAAATTAGCCGTTTCGTAACTTTCATTTTTGCGCAAACTTTTGCGCGGATTGGCGTTAAACATGTGTGTATTAGACGTGACTAATTTATGTTATATTGTTTTTTTCAAGATACACCAATCCTACTGGTGATCGCGAGTCCTGCGTTCCTCACTGTCCTGACGGTTGCAACGGTGGCGACTGCGTTTCTCCCGGAGTTTGTCGCTGCAAACCCGGTTACAATCGTGATCCGCACAGCGGCAAATGTAATCCGGTATGTTCGCCGAACTGCAACGGCGGCGAATGCGTCGCGCCGAACGTTTGCAGATGCAGTCCCGGTTACACGCGCGATCACACCGGCAACTGCGCGCCAGATTGTCCGGACGGTTGCGACGGAGGCGAGTGCGTCGCACCTGGTGTCTGCGACTGCAGACCCGGTTACACGCGTTACAGCGGCAGATGCGTCCCGTCTACCTCAGGCTCGTCGCAATGCGGATACGGATACAGACTCGATCCCGATACCGGCAGATGCGTACTTGCACCCACTTCTACCGTGCCGACGCAGGTCGATGATTGCAGATACGGTTGCGGTCCGAACAGCATCTGCGTTGGACACAATCTCTGCGCCTGTCAGTCGGGATTTTCCATCGATTCCGCCACCGGCAGATGCATCCCCTCGCCGACCTCCAACTCGACCTTGCAATGTAGATACGGTTGCGGAGCAAACGGGCGATGCGTTGCGCCAAACCGATGCATGTGCGATCCAGGATTTCGTAACGATCCTGATACCGGTAGATGCGTTCCGCAACTACCGGGAGGAGACAATACGGATCCCAATTTATGCCAGCATCAATGTCTAAATGGTCAGTGTACCGGTCCGAATGAGTGCACCTGCAATCGCGGATACAAGCACGAAGATCGAGACGTCACGCGTTCCACATGCGTGCCAGTGTGCGTAGGCGGGTGTCCAAACGGTGTGTGCACTTTGCCAAACTATTGCATATGCAATCCAGGATACCGTAAGGAAGCCGGCGTCAAAGGCCGGCAAAGATGTGTCCCGCAAGAATAAACACGCTGATAATAACACATCGATGATATTTAGATTAGTTCAGAAAAAGATGACTGGTTTCAGATAAATAAGATTTGTTACATTCTCACTGAAGAATATATGTATCTACACAACTTGATAATAAATTATAAAACAAAAACCATCCATTGCATATTTGCATATAATTTTGGTTCCCTTATTAATAATATTTTGCAATTGAAATTGCTTTGAATAAATAAACTGGTTGCTACGCACCACATTAATAATAACATTAATAATAAACCACATTAATAATAAATTGTCAACAAGAATTTTGCATCCTTGGCCTAGTAAGTCAATTCAAGTTTCCGAGGTTTGCTGAAGAAAATGCAAACATTCCATTTATGCACCGTTAAACATGCAAATTCAATTTGTTTACGACATAAAACAATTATGCATTTTTAACAGTACAACTGCGATACATCTTTCTAACGATATGTGCAAAGTATTTCATAACACACACACACACACAAACACACACACACACATAAACATTGTATGCAATATATAAATATAAACTGTATGCAATTTTTACAAAATTTAAAGCAGAACAGGAACCAGACAATTCTTGTAAATCAATTTAAATATATTTATGATATTTTTGATGTGTGTGTGTGTAATAAAAGATTGCTTAATAACTTTGATACCAAGAAATGTAAAACTTTATTTAATTTTGTATTAAATAAATATATATTATGTAAATAATATATTTTTTCTCAAATAAAATATTTATCATTATAAAAGTAAAGCATTCTCACTCATATGAATTTAATTGTTGCTGATTGACAACAGCTTGACAACATCCTGTTGGATCTTGATAATGAACTATAAAGAGGAAAGTACGCCTCAGTCTAATGAGCGACGCGATATGCGCTACACGCATTAATACGTTTTCATCAATTGTTTGCTCGAGAACGCAGTTTTATAAACTTAGCAATGAAATTTTTGCATATTTTATTTGTTCTTTTTTTTTTAAACATTGCAATATTGCTTGTATTTTCAGAACAAATAGAAGAGAAACATCCAGAAGGCAAATGTTCCAAAATAGTCAGGTAAAATTTTATTATGTTTCCCGTGAATCTCAGTATAAGACAATGCTCATTAGTTACGCACACTTTTTATTTGATGTGATATAAAAATTAAAAGTAAAATAATCATATTGATACAATTGCGCGTTGCTTGCAGTTATCGAGTGTCCCGAAATGTTCCGTATTTCGAAACATTTAAAGAAAGAGTACTTGGTATATTTTATAAAACAAACACTCGGTGGAATTACAGGATTGAGGTAATATTTCAGCGTGAAATTTTTGCATTTTGCGCAACATGTGCGATGAAATAAGATAATATACATAAATACTATATGTGTCTTGAAACGCACAGATGTAAATAAATAAATGTGCTTAGTGTGTACATAACAATATAAATTTTTGAAATATAATAAAACAATACAAAACATATAAGACAATTTTTCTTCTGTAAGAAAAAAATATTGAAGAGTGGATTTTTATAAAGAAGATATAATTATAAAAAAAAAGTTTTCGTAAAAGATTTCACTAATTTGAAAAACTCTGTTTTTATTCTTAGTACGCTACGCAATATCGCAAAGAATTCATATGCTGTAAGGGATACTGGATGAAAACTCGTTTCCTTAATTATATACTGTGTGAACCAGACTGTCCAAGCACTTGCAAACATGGCAGCTGCAGCAGACCAAACGAATGCACTTGCAACGAAGGATATAGTTATCCAGGAGATCTAGTAATGGATTCTCTCTGTGTTCCTGTGTGCACTCATACTTGCGTTCACGGCAAATGTATAGCACCTGAAGTTTGCTTGTGCGATCCCGGATATTCAATGAACTCTGTTACTCACACTTGCGAACCCGTTTGTTCATGTCCCGAAGGATCGTATTGTTTGAAACCAAATTATTGCGATTGTTTAGATGGATATGTTCGCGCAGATGCTGATGTAACCCAGGTAATTATAAGAAGAAAGAATAATCTGGGTTAATATTCTGAATCGTTATTTTGTGTTGAATCTTTTACGTGGGAATCTTACTTGATGTTACGACTCTAATAAAAATATTGATAAAAGTTGAAAAATTACGTTAATTGAATGTAACGCAAAACTAAGTTTTGTCTCAATTACAAAAAGTTGATAGCAAAAGATACGATTGTGGAAAAAAACAATACGGCAGCAGTATAATTAAAATAATAATCTTTTTCTCTTCCTTAGGAACTTGATCGTAGCTTATGTACACCTGTTTGCGAGAAAGAATGTGTCAACGGCAAATGCACCGCGCCTAATAATTGCACTTGCAATAGTGGTTATTACAAATTTGATTTATTTGATTCATTTGTGTGCATGCCCGAGTGCGACCACGGTTGCAACTTCGGCAAATGCACGGCGCCCAATGTATGCACTTGCGATCACGGCTACACTTTAAAAAGTCCGAGTGTGTGTGAACCAATTTGCAGCGAGGCTTGTGTCATGGGTACTTGCATAGCTCCGGAAAGTTGCGATTGCTTCAATGGCTATGGTCTACTTGAGAATTCGAAGTACACTTGCGTGCCGATCTGCGAAAAAATTTGTCTCAATGGCAAATGTACCGCACCGGATGTATGCACATGCAACAAGGGATTCCGATCAAGCGACGACGAGTTGGAGAAGCATATTTGCCAGCCTCAATGTGAGATTTCGTGCGAACCATTTGGCGTGTGTACTGCGCCGAATGTTTGCACCTGCTTTGACGGATATCGTCTGGCTGATAAAGCGCAAACTAATGAATCTGTAAGTAAATTTAAAGTTCGAACTTTTGGATTACAAGATCAAGTTTTGTTTCCAAATTTGTATATGTTTTCCCTCACATTATTTTAATAATGCAATATTACTCAGAAAAAATACTTTTCACAGGATATACAATATTTCGCTCGGTATGCACTTCCGGATAACTCGATATGCAAACCTGTGTGCGACGCAGAATGCCTTAATGGATTCTGTAGCGCTCCCAATACGTGCAATTGCTATTACGGATATCATCCGTCAGACGATAATGCCAATATCTGCGATCCCACATGTAGCCAGAATTGCGTTAACGGCTTCTGCAGCTCACCTGAAAATTGCACATGCAACGAGGGCTATCGTCCTTCGAAGAACACTTCTTTGAACATATGCGAACCTTTCTGCGAAAGCGATTGCATCAATGGATACTGCAGCGCACCGAACAACTGCACCTGCAACGCCAACTATCGACCTACCGAAGGCAATCGTACAAATCTCTGCGAACCCATTTGTGATCCCAGTTGCAAAAATGGTATTTGTATACGACCTAATGTGTGCGAGTGCAATCCGGGTTACAATCAATCGACGCACTCTACGAATGAGTGCGAACCTGTCTGTCACCCGGCCTGTGGAACACATGGAATTTGTGAAGAGCCTGATCGATGTGTTTGCGAAAACGGATATCGTATGGTTTACTACGACGACAAGAACGACACTTCGTTCGTGTGCGCACCGATTTGTAATATCAACTGCGGCAACGGCACATGCGCAGCGCCGGATCTTTGTGCATGCTTCGACGGTTATCAGAATGCAGAAACGGGCAGATGCGAGCCCGTCTGTTCGATGTGCAACAACGGCACGTGCATCGCACCTGATATCTGCGAATGCGACGACGGGTTTGTTCTTGAAGAAGCGAAAGTTGACATCGAGGTATCTGACATCGAATTATCTGAATTCAAAGACAGACAGGGCAATGGAAGCAAATGTATACCGTATTGCGAGAGCTGTGATAACGGCGAATGCGTAGCGCCGGGAGAATGTCGATGTCACGCCGGTTTCGTGAAGATCGAAGGCACTTGCGTGCGCGCGTGCCGAAGTGGTTGCGGTACTCATGGTAAATGCATCGACGAACGCAGGATTTGTGATTGTGATTACGGATGGACCGGTGCGCGTTGCGATCAACCGACCATATGCGTATCAATTTTACACAACGTAGAAAATCGTACTGATCAGTAAGTACAATATATGAATTCAATATAAAATATTTTCTATATTTTATATTTTTACTGTAATTGTGTATACTTAAATCAAAACGATATATAACAATAATTACAAAGCTTCTGTAATTACGTATTTAAATATTAGAATGCAATACTTAAGTAAGAATACGTCTCCAAAGTGAATAAATAAACTAGAAAAATAAAAATGTTAAATATATGCACAGGAACGATTAATTTGTTACCGTGACGTATTTGGAAAATGAGTATTGTTAATATATGAATAATCTGCGAATCATTTTTATGTTTTTATTTTCTTGCAGATTAACTATTGTCGAGGAACAATACAATGTCACGATCGGACAAATATTTATAAATAACCCAACATGTTCCCAATGCAGTGATAAAATAAATAATGAGACACTGTGTTTTAAAATGTATACCAATGACACAGAAGATGACACACGAATTGGTTGTTTAATAAATGCAGGTTTGTAAAGCACATTTTTTTTACGATATTTATAGAAAAGAAGACATATCTTATTTTACCAATTGAAAAAATCGTATTATTAAGGTTTTTTACATTATTTACAAAAAAACTATGTACATGTGCGAATTTTATTTTATTTTTGATATTATTTAGAATGTCTTGTATTAAGTCAATATACAGATCACAAGAAAATTGCCAAACTAAGTGGAATCGCAGGTGTAGGAATATTACTTCTACTTGGAACGGCAATAACAACATATATATTACTACAAAAACGTCGAAATAGAGAAATGGGTATTGTTATAGACTTTTATAGTATCACAAATTGTAGATATATTGTATTGTGTTTATAATATACTCTTTTTCTTTTTGTTTCATATATTGTCTCTTGATTTTGAACACAATGACACATACAAATCACTAACAAGTCACTAACAAAATAATACACACTGGTAACTACATTATATTGTTTTAGGTAATGAGCAGATTACTGATCAACATAGTACATCAATGCAAGGACTGCTCGAAGGGAACACAAACACTTTGTAATAGAAAAAATTTACTGTAATAAATTAATAAAACTAAACTGATGAAAGAGAATTTTTTAATGCAAAAGTCTTTTTACTGTGGAAACGTAGTTTGGAAAATTTTTGATCTTGTATTTTTTGAATTTTGCCATCGTCATAGGAATTTTCAGATAATAAAGGTTTGACAGAAAATGATACTTGCAAGTGTTTATTAGTGTACCTGAAAAAAATATTTTATAATTATTTTATACTATGTATGTTGCAAGTTATATATAATAAAAGATTAAATAAAAAAAAGATGTATATTGTGTAGTACTTATCACGCATTGTTTACACAATGCTGTTTGTCTCATTGTATCTCATATCAGCAGAAAACAAAATATTTCACATAATTGTTTTGAAACATTATCGCAGGTCTATATATATTCTGAAAAAAATAAATTACCCGCAATAAAACTTCTTCTTTTTGATATTTGTGATAGATTAAGCACGCTATCGCGTGTTAAACACGAATACGGTCACACAAAGGGCCAAGCTATTTTGGCAACTTTCCTCAATGTCTCTTTTTTCTTTCTTTCTCTTTTCTCTCGAACGGGTGAGAAATTGGTGTATCTCGTCTCGATCAGTCTCAATTCGATAAAAACTACATGCATTCGCCATTCTCTGATCTCCGGGGAGAAAGACTCACGGTAACTAACCCTGTTCTGTCTCGATCGACGTGGCTCTCGGAGTCGACGCGACGAGGGAGGTGAGACGAAGGACGAGACGGAGTAGCGCGTCGGAGTAGCGGCCTCGGCGCGCAGCTGCAGCTGCGTCGTCGTTCTCCCTGCAAGAGAAGGACCTGCCCGCGACGTTCAGTGAACGAGGCGGCACGGTTTCGTGCGGGCATCCTGATTCGCATCTCCTTTATTTAAAACAGTGCTCGAAACTGCGAGACATTTCGGGAGTGTCTCGAAGACTACCGCGAGCCATCGAGCGCTCGCATACGTTGAAGCGGTTTTTGATTCTGTGTGAACCAAAGTATAACACACATTTCTGACGTTTTATTCATCACCGTATACGCGAAATACAGATATACATACGAACGTACGTATACGGAACGTACGAACGCAACATAGGAAGCTTCTCTGGGGCATCGTAGGCGTGTGGGCGCGCCGGGGGGGCGGGAGGGGGGAGGGGGAGCAGGCGACGGGGAAGGATGTCGATGCGCCGTCGGTGGTCGGTTTCGGGGGTTGACTCGCGCCGCGGGGGCGATGAGCGCATTTCCCTCCGCCCTGAGACTGACCTGCTGCTGCTGGCTTTTGCTGACCTGCCTCGTCGTCGTCTTCCTGATACCCGCGCCCTGTACCAGCGACACACCGCAGCGGGTGTCACGCCGTGCCCGAGATTGGCCAGGAGGTGATGATGATGCGGCGGCGTTGCACGGTTGGTCCAGCTACCTTGACGACGATGAAGGCGTTGAGACTTACGAGCGAATATCCAACGACGACAATGGCGACGACTTCGAAGACGAGGAATCCGAGAGAAACATCACTGCGGGTGAGTGTTCACACGATGGCGATCACATTCAGAACGAGTGTATATTTGTGGTTTCTTAAATGTGAATTGAGAGAGAGAGAGATTTGTGAGTGTGTATAGAAATCAACTCGAATTTAAATTTTCTGATCAGATCGTCGATTAAATTTGTTTTCCGAAATTTCGACAATTATAGTGTGTGAATATTTTTAAAGTCAAAAAGAAGTTATTAATAATAATAGAGATATTCTAAAGAAAGAAAACTTAGAAGTCAAATACCTGAATAAAAAAGCTCAATGTCTACTTATTGTGATGACAAACCGTTACTTGGTGAAGAGAGTCGTTTTAAATTATTAAACATTATCGACGAGTAGTTTTAATAGGTTTCTGACAATTTTTGACACAAGTGCACTATCAGTGACAAAATCAAAAACTTTGGTTGTACGAAATACGACGTTTTCGTAATACAATTCGTTTAAAGTTCGTTTAAAAACTCTGATTTTTATACTCTCATTTTAATTCATTTTTTAACTTTAAATTGTAATTATATAATTTCAATAAAAGTCTAAGATAAACGTAGAAAGAAATAGGATTGATAAATTTTTCTTACTTTTTGTGTATACATACTATATAAATTTTAGTGAAAATTTGATCAATTATTGTTTGAAACAAAATCTATTGTAGTTATCAAAAAATTGTGATTTTCAAATTTTGAGTGAAAACAAAGAATATCAGTGACATACAAACAATGCATTTATATATTAAATAAAATGAACAATTTTATATATTAAAAGATAAATTAATTACGTAATTAATTACAAGTTATTTATCTTTATAAAAACACTTGAGTAATTTATTTTATAAAGAACTGAGAAAATAATGTGTTCTTTTGCACATAGTAAAGAAAACTCTCTCTAAATAAGAAAATTTATCTTTAGACACACAAATAAAATAATATATATATATTAAAGGAAGAAAGAGAAAGAAGATAAAATTCTTCTCAAAGTTAAAAACCACATCTGAAACAAATACAAGTAAAATAATAAGAGATACAAGTAATCTTACACAAAGCTTATTGATGCCGCATTTAATTTGCAATCAAAGAACGTTCGATTTAGATGCTATATAATGCTCCATTTTCACAACAACGATCGAAGACGATATATCTCAAGGTTCATGCTCGCGCCTGCTCCACAATGTTCAAACACTTTCGTCGAGAATGTTCATCCGCCAAAGTACACACATCTTGTTTTGGAATACATTTTCGAGACAATGACTATTTGAATTTATTGTATTCAATATTATTTTAATATATAACAGAAATATTAATTTGTGCAGTTTATATATAAAAAGAAAACGGAAAAAATATAATTGTATAATTAAAATGTATATGTAATAAGTGTAGCTGTTTTTATAAAAATAATTTTTCTGTATTATCAAGATTATATATATATATTTTTATTATATATATTTTCTACAAATTTTTATATTTTTCTCTAAAAGAAGAAAAAATTTTTGTTAGATATAAGAATTGTGATTTTGTTTTAACAAATTCAAAAACTTGTCACTTATTATTTAGTTTACATTTTATTAAAACAATTCAAATTTAACTTTTGTTTTTAACCTTTTCATTACTTTATATCGTACGTATATGGTTTAATTTTCTTTATATAGAAGTTTAATTTTTTTTTTATTGCTATTTAACGTAGTAATATAAGTTATACAAATCTCTCGTCTTGCTTTTGGAACTTTTTTATTTCAGTTTTATAATAAAAATATATATATACATATATATACAAATGTGTTCTTTAGATTTTCTTATATTCGTATTCTCATATTCCAGAAGAAATTTCTAAAGAACGCCTTTAGCGCACGCGTCGATTTAACCGTGAAGGAACGCGTTCGTCTTGATTTTCGCGCCAAGCATGTCGTCCGGTATTGATTTTAATGGATGCTGCAAGTCTCGCTCTCTGGGCCCGCGTGTGTGAGTAAAAAGTGGCAACTGTGCACGTTCTCTTTTTTAAAAGTGAATTTTAGGGTGAGAATATTATGTAAAAGCTTAATGAAAATGATAAGGTGTATCATTCATACACACTTTCTGACCTTTCATTCATGTCCATCTTTTCAACGAGAAAGGAGCAATCGGATGGAACAGATTACTACAAAGAGCAGAAATCAACCGTAACATCGTTAATTAAGAATTAATAAAAAATTAATACACAAATTATATAATTAGTTTACAAAGAGAAATAGAATAGCTCTATACTCTTTACAATATTGAAAAACGTTACTTGTAACAATAGAAATAAAATATACAATGTTATTTTATTGGTGAGTATATATGTACAAAACTCTCTTAAAAGTGTTTCCAAACAAAATTTATTTCGTTTCATAATTAGTACGAAAACTACAATACGTGTTCGCATATGATTTAACTTTAGTGTAGCAGTACTCGAAGAAATAAATTTTTTCTTGCACAGTGAGAACATTCATATGATTAATAGCACACACAACTTTAGAACTGACACATTTCCAAGTTATGAAACTGATATGTACAAATATGTTTGAAACAAATGATTGAAGATATAATATAATTTAATTTAAGCAACTTCTTATATACATATATGTGTATATTGTCATTCTATATAGGTTTTCATGTTTAACATAATTTTTTAAATCTTTTACTGCTCTTACAATGAGTCAAAATGTAAGATTCAAAATGCTTTTATTAATTCAAATATAATTGTTTAACGATCATATTTGTTATTAATATAGCTGCACACACTAATCCATCAAGTGCTAAAAAAAGTTGCGTTGTACTTTCTGTAAATCATGCTAATCTAAATTTTCGCTCGATAAAGACGTGATAAAGTGCACGCAAAGTGGCAGTAACGCATACGTGCAACGAACTCAAATCAGTATGAAATTAAATATGTCTCGTGAAGAAATCTGAGTTGAGATGTTTTTTTTTTTTTTTCCAAGCAACAAAGCGCAAAATTCTCAAGGAATATATGCTCATCAGGAATCGACACAAACTATGTCGCGTCGACGCTATTATTCGCAAAACAATGAGTTCTGTAATATTGAAATCGCATTTACATATACGTATATGGCGCCATTTAAATGACGCGGAACGTTTATCGTCCACATGCGCTGTGGACTGTGTTATCATTAAATGAATACCGTAATACGGTAAACACATTTATGAAGAAAAATACTGCACAAGCAACTGATACACACAAATATAAAAAAATTAATATTTTATTTAAAATACTATATAATATTATTATACAAAAAGTATACAGATACGCATGCAAAGAATTATTCAAACATGTTACACAAAATGTGATCCACTTGTGAATCTTGATTTTAAAGAACGAGACGGGTAATGATTTTTTTTGTGGTTTAATCGAGACGTTTGTAATAAAAGTCGATTGTAGAACAACAGTGAGGAAATTCACTTATTCGAATCAAAGTTTTATTTACCTGCTTTTTTCGGAAAATGAAAAAAATTTCTAATTGTTCACATATTAGAGCTGCATTGTCATATATTGCTGTTTGAAAGCGTGCCAAGGGAGTTAACAATTATCGCTTGGCCTACTAATGAAACGAGTAGAGAATATAGTATAATATACGGTACACAGTTACAATACAGTCTGGTGTTAAATTGCACGGCAGCAAAGTTGGCACTCTGCCACTTGATTGTATTTAAATTTCCCCAACTGAATTATAAATTGTAAAACTTAGAATTTACATTATTTCAAGCAAAAATATGTAAAAAGCATGTATTGAAAATATGTATTGACAATACATAAATTTAGAAAGTTATAATTATAGCGCCATCATGTTTAATAGAAGCCACCCACATAGTCAGATTTATCGCCAATTATTTATTAACTTCTACATTAGCAAGCTTCTGACGCAATATATTAGATATTTCATAAATACACAATATATTTGTATATATATTATATACATAGTTGTATATATATATTTGTAAATATTTAGTTTTAAAAATATAACACACCTACATATATATATATATATGTATAAATAAAGCTTTTTGCGGTAATTTTTACTTGTAAATTATGCTTTAATGGAAACATGAGAATGTTATTGTACACAGAAATATTATCATTAATTTATTATTAATACAATTAACTATTAGATACAATAATTGAATGCATTTTCAGTTTAGTTACATATTAAAATATAAATAACTTGTATAAAGAATATCTCTTATCTGAAAATTATGAATGTATATGGAAGTCTCCGAAATTGATTAGACTTAGTAATTTCAAATACTTTTTATATTCTTTAATGAGAATTAAACACCGCACTTATTACGCTCAGAGCAAAGTTTTTAACATTCATATGGATCTTTTGCAGAAAAAGGAAAGTACCTTGGATCGCCTTGTGACGTCGAGTGCAATCCCGAACTACAGCACGTGTTCTGTGATTCAATCACTGGCTTCTGTGAATGCGAAAAGTTCTACCCCGTTCGTCTCGGGGTTACCAAGGGATGTGCCAAACGTACGTAAAAGCTAAACGACTAGTAACCCTCGCACCTAACAAGTAGGTCGTTCCGATATCATAACTTCCATGGTAACGGTCGGTGAAAATAAATGTTCGCGCTCTCCTAATAGCCTGAATGAAGTCCGGTGCAATGTGAAGAGACCGTGCAATTTATTGCTTTTACGTATTCAATGTAAAGCGCCGTAAAACCGTAAGCGCGTAAACGTATCGATCGGAAGAAAAACGTCACTCATAATCAATAATCTCGAACTATATGTTTAAAAATTAACATCAAGCACTTAATCGATATATTTTTTCTGATGATGTATTATTGATAAAACTATAAGTAAAAACCGGTATTATTTAATTATATAACGGTGAAATTTTCAGAATTTGAAAAGCGAAAGAGCGAAGTTTTGTTGAGAAAGAGAGAGAGAGAGAGAGAAAAAAAAAGATAAAGAGAGAAGAAAGAGAGAGTTAAAAAAGAGAGATTGAATTTATTAGATTTATCTGGATAGAACTTTAATAAATTCGTCATTGAATAAAAGATACGTTTCTTGGTAGTAAAGTCAGTCGTTTCAAGTAATCGATTCTTACTTCTAGCCAAAAGACTCGGAGAGCAGTGCTTCTATCGTGCAACGTGCACTTTTACGGATCAGCATTCGACGTGTACTCAGATTCAACACAATGCAGTGTGCGATTGCGAGGAGGGATATCACAAAGTTGCCCTATCTAGGCCTAACAAAAAAGTTTTCTGCGCGGAGGGTATGTCTTTTATATTTCCAAAATATTTCTTCAAAACTGCTCGATTATACCGAGTCAGATTTTAATCAAAGATTCCTTCAACAATTTTAACATACAAATTATCAAGCGCGCATCTGCTTTAACATCCAACACATTTCTCTAATTAATCATCAAGCAAACATAATAAATTTCTCCTTGTTAATACGGAATCTTGTATAAATGTATAGCGATATTGATCCGCGACGAGAGCCGCGTCCTTCTTAATAGGCCGTAATCTCTCTTGATAGATCTGGTGCTGATAAGTACGGACCTTCCGACCCTAGTCTGCATAGCATCGGGGATAGCCATCTTCACGGCGATGATATGCTTCGTGCTCAAACTATTCAGCCGGGCGAGGTATTCAAGGCCGCGGCATTACGCCAACGCCAATCATGCGCCATCCATGCTGTTTTCCAGTGATACGGGTAAATAACGACCAATTAATTCCGAGATTCTGAAAACAGTAGAAACTCTTCTCATGAGTTTCAAGAAAATTGTCATAATTGCTCAAAAATCTTCTTATACCGTTCTAATCGTTATAACGACACACAGTTAAGAGCAGTGATTTTGTTATCTTATGCAATCGCGCGCGCGCGCGCGCGCCAATGTTTTTCCGCTAAAATTGGATGTGTGTGTGTAAAAAAAAAAATAGTATACTCTTTGTTTCAAGAAACAAAAATCAGAAACTGTAGTAGTTATGTGTGGTGTGATTGATATGTGTGGACGCCGGTACTACTCGACTCTTTTTTTTACACCTAAAAAGTAAATCTTTTTTTTTTATATAAAAAGTGCTTTATATATAATTGACATTTTAATTTATATTATACTTGTAACACATTTATTGTTTATTAATAAAAGTTTCGAGTAAATTTCTAATTTGGGTTTTACAATATTTTTAAATTTCATTGCACGCGCCGTATTGTATTCTTGCATCAAGCACGCACGTAAGCCTGCATGTTCTTATTTACAACAATGATTCTTCCTTTTTCGTGGAAAACCTACTTTCGCTTCTTCGAAATCAATAAGAAGATATCTTTATATCGATAAGGTGTATATTTCGAAGAAGAGCGCATCTATTCTTGACTTGCTTCGTCTCACTTACGACGTCATACATCAAACTGTGCTTTAAAAACATTGAATGTAGTAACATTATAGTCTTCAAAAATAATTGGGAAGAGTCTAACAAGCACACGAGACATGAAATATAAATGTTTTATGAAACTAATTCGAGAAAGAAAATAAAAAATCTCAAAACATCATCGCACTCGCAAAGTTTTTGACAAAAATAAGTTTTAAAACATTTTATATTGATCAAAGAAATTTTTTTTCTTTTTTAGAAAAAAAAAGTGATAATAAGCGCGAAGAAAAAAAGAGAAAGAATATTAAATTTCTGTATAACACGTTTCTTCTTTCGCTTGACGAAGATGTAAAAGCCAAAGCATATATTCACTTTGCATAACAAATCAATCAATATCATAAATATCTCGTTGAATTGAACATTGTTAGATGTAGACGGCTTCGGTTTGCGGGATATCGTCACATGCAAAAGGTCAAACGATGCATCCATTATGTTTACGAGCGCGAAAAGTTTGAAAGCCGAGTTGGCTGCGATTTACGACGTGGACAGATATACATTTCCATGAAATAACTCGCGAAATAATAATTTATTGAATAATATATATTTCCGCAGGCATACCATTGACGCTGCACGGACGTCCGTCCTCGCGATCGAGCCAGCGAAGCAGCAGTGCCGGGCCCCTCAGCTGCGCGTTCACGAGGAGGCCAAGCAGCGGCGGCAGCCGAGGACCCCTAGTACCGGCGTCCAGAGCAGGTGCGGCACGGGCCGCAGCCATCTTGCTTATATCGTGTCACCTGCAGGCGACCAAAGGCGGCAACAAGCACCGACGTACCCTTAGTGACGTAGCCGAAGGATCGTCCGACGGCCTCGGTAGACGATCAACGATCTCTTTCTGTCTCTATCGCTCTCTGAGTGTGTCCCACGTTTCTCCGTACACACGTTATCAAACACCCTTTCTTCCCTTTCTTGATGTTTCTCGCTCTCCGTTTCCCAACTTGCTTTTTAAACGATAAACCTTATCGATACACACCGAATGTCGCGTTTGGTTTGGCTATTTCACACCGTTTTAAAAAATACACAGATGTGTGAAACGAGGATACTCAGAGAGAATACGCCTAACTTCGTTTGAGAAACGTCGGGTATAATTGTCCGCTGTGTTCATTCACGCAAATTTGTTGTCTTGACAGATTCATGTGTCCCGTCGTCGTGGCTATGTGTAATTATCTGTTTTTCTCTATATATAGCTCTGTCTTCATACTTCTTCATAAACATTTGTCTGTTACATTACCTATATGTTCGTCACCGCAATTTGCTTCTTGTGCTGGTCGGTGGTAATTGTGAAAGAGGGAGATTTTAATTGTGATATGTTAAGAGAGAGAGAGATTGGATTGGCGAAATCCGCGATATATAGAGCAACGATGCTTCATTGCCAGAACACGTTGTTGTCAAGCTGTTGCTGTTACATGGTCGTGGTAACTGGCTTGTTGTATCGATATATAGTTGTTTTAGATGTCCGTTAGCCATTTTATTTGAAATATTTTTTGACTCTTGATCGTTTCTCCGCGTCCCAACGCGTTTTATTCGCTGATGAACGTATTTAATTGTCATTTTAGAATACATTATGTAATAACTACATTAATTATCTCTATAAAACGTTTATTTTTACATTTTTGACAAGAAGAGCCAGTCGTTTGTCACAGTTCATTATCGCAATTGTTACTTTCTGCTCACGCGTCATATTTTTATGATTTTCTATCTATCAGTTTTACATGATTAGTGCAATTTATGACGCGCGTTATATGACGTTCTTTTTTCCTCTGCTATCAAAACACTTTCTTGTCTAATATTCCTGAAATACAGTTAATGAATGAGTAGTTGTGTAATACTGTATATAAACAACTCTCTACATAGACGCTAGATCTGCATATGTGAAAAAAACGTGAAATTGCAAAAGTAAAAAAAAAAAAAAAAAACGTAGCACAAGTGTGTTACGAGATAGCAAGATGGCAGCGGCCGATTTCGTTGCTCGTTTACAAACGAATGTTTTCTGGTAAGACGTAGAGAAACACGAAATCTTTACGCACTAGCTAGCTCGCTGCACACACATACACAATTACGCACACACAAATATACACGAACATCTCCACAAATGACAAAATAATTAATGTGTATAATATCTTTTAGAGAGTAGAGCTTGCTTTGTGCTGGTTTATATATTTTTTTATGTCAAATTCTTGCTTTTCAGTAATCTATATGTAACATAAATTGCGCCTGAAAATATGCATTCCAACTAAACTTGCCAATACGTCGAGCAGGTTACATACTCGCAGGCCCAATATTAATCTTTACAGAACGGATGAATTTTTAGACCACTTTTACAGTTTTTAATTAGTTTTCAATTTTTTGTACATGCATTTTTTCTTTATATAATAAATTCTATTATGCAAAGTTTATATAACATAACAATACAAAATAGTCGAAGTATAAAATAAATTGTTGTTATTATCCGCATCAATTTTAAAGTTTAAATATTGAAACTTGATATAAAATAAATATATACGGTAGAATATTTATATTTTTTATTTTTAAAGTTTTTTTATAACTACGTTCTCAAAGACTCTACTAAGTTTTGTAATAAATAATAATAGACTTATTGACAAAGTATTATTTTTATTAATTTGTATGGAAGAGATAATAATATTACATAAGATAATAATAATACATAATAAAATTGTACTTATAATTAATAAATTGTTGTTGCGCTAATATATTGACACCTTCGGTCTGTAAAGGTTAAAGTATGTGGTAATAAAACTTTGTTTTTTTATTTTAATGCTTTCTAACATTGTTAACTTTTGAAAAGTTTAATGCTCTTACATAATATGTAATTTTTTATATACTTATTGAAATTTTTTAATAATTATTTGCATTTTTAATAATTTTTTTATAATTAGACATTTTTGCTATCTGTTTAACAATAATCGTTTATGCATTTTTCTATTATACAAAAGTCGTTTTTTACAAATGTTATATACATATAGAATTTTATTACAAAGTACACATTATCGTACCCGAAATGTTTTTTATGACCAACATTTAAAATATTTTATATCAACTTATCAGCATGTTTCTATGATATCTAGAATTTCTTCTGAAGAATATTATAAAAAAGAAACAAATATTTAATAATTAATCTTTTTATCTTTAGTTTTATTTTTTATATATAAATAAAAATTCTTTGCTATTTTTACTCTCTTTCTCGTATGTTCATTCACGTTCCTATTTACTCAAGTTATAGCAGATTTCTTCGTAAGCTTCTTCTACCGCTTCATCGAACATTTCTCGCGCCGATAAAGGTACCGCAAGAATACATATTATGATCTCGCACTTAGAAACTCACAGTCTTTATAAAAAAAAAACTCTGTCTTGAAAAAACTTAGAACTTACGTACAATATTACAATAGATTCTCTTCTTCTTGTTAATCATATAATTTTTCTAGCGTAGACGACAGCACATTTACAAAGGATATGTCTCTATGAAACGACTCTTTTCTTTGTCAGGTTCCCGCCGTCCTAGTTTAGCGTCGGTCCATAGTTCGACGTCTTCGTCCCGTAGTTATAGCGCACGTCGACTCGAAAAAGAAAGAAACGAAAAGGAGCAACGCCAAGCACTTCAGGAACTTCGACTAGCAAAGCAGCGAGAACAAATGCAACAGCAACAGGTGGCGCCAACGCCTAGTCCTAGAACACCTCATTCCACAGACGAGTTGCTACCTTCAGTCGAAGAAGGGAAAGAAGTTTTTTACAACGAGGTAAAGTAACTTATATATACTTCAGTTGAGATGTCTGCCAACATCTATCATCATCTGTCTTTGTTAGTGATATAATTCAATGTTAACTTTTTAAAATTTTAAAATTATAAATGAGATGTCTACTTGATTCTATCATCTCATCTTTGAACAAATGCTATTTGTCAAGCAAAAATAATTTGCAGCAGGTGCCGACGACATCTGAAATATCAAATACAATCCCAATAACGACTCCGACAACGTCGTCGATGATGACGACGACGACGGCGACCACGGCAACAACCACTTCCAACGCGACGACAACCCGAATAGGCGAGACTACGCCTATAGCAACGCCAACAACGTCGATCTTCGGCATGAGCGTTGCGCCGCGGGCTTCCGATGATATTTTTCAAGTGTAGCCTTCGTCTAGATACGACGATGGTCAATGGACTCGCAGTTTATTAACGACTTTTTACCGTATTTGCAAGAACCAACTACAACAGAGCAAAGAAGAGTCGCGTACGTAAAAAAAAAAAAATAAAAGTGTGATAAAACACACGATAAAACACAAAGCTCTAATATATCTATTATATAGGTGTGCATGCACAAAATTATCGAAAATAAGTTAAAACTATATTCTGTCCACATTAAAAGTCCACATCAAATTAGTTCTCTGAATAAAAATAACACCACAAAATCTAACGATTACAACTATATTTTTGTTTCGAATTTTCTACCGAAAAAAAGTGCTTTGAAAAGAAAAATTTATATATATTATTATTTTTACTTAATATACGTATACACACACACGTGCGCACATGTACCATTTCTGTGATATGTAAATGCAGTGTTCGGTATCAGAATGATTGACAAAAAGAGAAATATCTGACACATATTTGATTCAAGTAACTCTTTGATTATAATTTACACACGTTTTAATTTTTTCTTCGCGTCACATAACATTAAAAAAAAAAAAAAAAAAAANAATACGTAATCGCTGACTTTTCATAATGTGGACAAAATATTATTGCAAATATTATTGCAAATACAAGGCACTTTCTGAATGAACATACTTGGGCACAAGTGTACTTAAAACGAATTAGAAGGTGACGGATGTAATAAAACATATTTTTAACTTGGTATTTGCACAGACAGATAAGTACTTATACGAATGCAGCTGAACATTCAAAAAAGAGCAAGGATTTATGGCGTAATTAACGTAAGGCAATCAATATGTGCGCGCAAGATGCCAGTTCTTTTTGAATGTTGTGACAAGCATAGACAGAGTTATTGAAAAATATTTAAATAACTATGTCTGAGTGCGAAAAAAAAAGTGCATTTACGCTTAGATATTTAACATACTATGCGAAGATTTGAAATTGATATATAACAGGAATATGCTGAATTATATAATCAGAGAACAAAGAAGAGTTAGCGTCTCAATGCTTTGAAATCATTGAAACAGAGTTTATGTTACCCTAATACGGTGTATTGGAAAGATACGTATCTTGCAAAAATATAAAAGTGTTTTTATAATAATGTAAAACTCATATGTAGATTTGTCTGGTTATCGTGGTATCACGGTTGTGCCACGATTACTGCGTGTGCACCTTCTGCATAGATATATATATTTTGTCTGAATAATTGAATCTTTTGGTATCGAAAATTTTCATTATACGATATTTACAGTCTTTTGTAAAGCTGTTGCAGAGAGTTTTTAAAAAAACCAAATATTTGTCAGAAACAAATTATATATAAGAAGAATTTAGCCAAGTTAATTTGTGATTACAATTAATTTTATATATAATTTACATATCACGCAAAATTCGTCACTACGTAATTACATATTGAAATCGACTTACACATTTGATGAAAGCATTGATTCGCTTAAAAACTAACATCACTATAGAAACCGTATCGTAAAAAAACTTTTTATGATTCTCACGACATATAAATATAATTGTGCTTGTTTCGAAGTGCAATAATAACAATGATTCAAATTTATATATCGAGATAAATCATATATTATATTATCTAAACAGATTGATCTCAAACTAGAGAAATCATTTTGATGTTAAAAATATCTGTTTTATGATTACATATTGTAAAATCAATCGTCACGTAATCATTTCGATTTTTCAAAATATACAATCACATATCAACAGTCGTAAAGCGCACCGTTTCGTTTTATTTGTCGAATAAAATAAAAAATCAATTTTGATCGAGTAAAATTATTGTATACGTTATGTTAAACTTTTCGCGAAATAAAAAAAAAACACGATTTGAGAGGAAGACTATTGAAGAGACAATCTCGAGCGGATCGAGGCTAAATATATTATATTTACAGCCTTAAGGAATAAATAAAAATGGGAACGCAATCTATTTCTGTTGACTCTTTACAAGTAATAATAATGAGATTGTAAAAGATGAATTGAGCCACTGCTTTATTGTACAGACGTTTTCTTCCTTTACTTATCTAAATAAGATGATGTGAAATAGTATAAGCAAAGATTTCTTCTCTCATTGTCAGTGAAACAGTTCTGTGTCAATTTGGTTTCAGACATTACTACAATGATTTATTTATTTAATTGTCAACTGTACATACACGATGTGATACATACAAGCTCTGTTTATATCGTTAGGTAACAGATGCAAAATATATAACTCTTATATCTATTAGTAGATATTACTGTATATTGTATAATGATATTACATTTGTTGAATATATTTGTTGAAATGAAATCGCTATACATTAATTCTTTTTGTTTGTAACTTTTAACGCGCACTAGAGATCGATTGTTATACAAATAAACAATCTAATAACAAATTTTTCTATTTTTTTAAATTGTCACAAAAATGAACTTAAATTATCGTATAAACAAATGTTTATTTTTAAGATAGTTTGTCATGTAAAAATGTTTGTCGTGTACAAAATTTGATATGGTGACTCAAAAAAGCTAAAACAAAATCTCTCTTTTTCATTCTGTGTTTGTTATATTTTTTTTCATATTCTCATCGAAATTTAACACAATCAAGCACAATCCGATCTCGTCGATCTCTCTCAAGATTGTTTCACGATTCTTCAAACTATAAGTTTCGGTCGTTAGATTCGCATAAAGAGCGTAGCAATATACCGATCATACACAAAGAAGCTATCATATGCGATTATACGTTCGTAACAAAGATTTATGAACCGGTCAGAAAGCTATAAATCTATTATTATAGTGAAACGTGTCGACATTGTCGTGTTCGAATAATTTATATACGCTGCCTTTCCCGAGTAAATAATAATAACAAAAAAAAAAAAAAACCAGAAAACGAAGAGCGTTTATATTCCAGAACGTTCTTATACACTTGCTGCGTAGCATAAACGCTGCATATGTGTGTGTATATATATGTACATATATACGCATATATATTTACACGCAGATCCATGTATAGACGTGACACAGAGAAATAAAATACTCGTACGTATCTGTTCGGCAACGATCGCACCTTGTTATCAGGTTCGATCGTAGTCGATCGATCTATTATCATTAAGATAAAAAATAAAAAATAAAAAAAATGAAAAGTTATACTACACACACAGCCTGCATTGCTCCGAAATATTCCATATTTGACTTGCCGCCTGATTTATAAAAGTCAATGTACAACGTTATCGTTTTATCCAAATTTTAAATGTTTACTGTAACATAAGATTGTAATATAGTCGTTGGGCCAAAATAAAGCTCTCGTTTTTCGATATAAGCATATATTCGATGCAGATCTGATTAATTTTTTTTTTTTTTTCCATGTAGACATGCGTGTAACGAAAATACAATTTTCATGTCTCTTGTGATAAAAACCATCAAGATAAATAATTGAAACCTTAATATCTAAAATTGCGAAAAATTAAAGTACAATATGAAATTGCTCAGAAAAACCTTTCGAAAAAACAAACTTACATTCGTGCATTATTGATCGTGTACATTGTTTTACTCTTTGCTCGAAAATCGATTTAATCCACTAAAACTCGCGTTACGTTCCTCTTATGAAGAACAAGCACCTCGAAGCACGCAATCTGTCTTCATTAAAGTTGCAATAGTAATTACGGTTATTCTATGTAAAATATTAGAAAACACACACACAGCCTGTTTTGTCAGAGCGTGTTGCGTTCGTTTCAGAAACACTTCATCTTTGCTTTTTCTTCAAAAGAGTCTTTGTTACAAAATAGCGCTCCGCAAATCCTTCACATCGCGCCCGTAAATGGATCTCGTTATACTCAACATCGATTAAAACAAATCAATAAGACAAAAAAAAAAATGGAAGAAGAAATTCGCGTACAAGTACAAGACCGTCACTCGATAGAACAAGTTTTACGTCCGATAGCGTATTTCTCCTGGCTTCTAGGCGTTGGTGTGGCATGTCCGCGAAAATGTCCCAAAGCCGTTACGGTAATTCTACGGACGCTTCACTTCGGGGTGTGTTCCGTTATCGTGGTGTACGGCGCGATAGATTTCTTCACCTTCGGCAGTGTCTTCAAGAGCGACATATTCAAGATCATGTACTATACGAACAAGGTGGTGTGTTACGTGGCCGCGTATTATTACGTTCTTCACGGCATCGGGCGTTACAACACGTGGCCGGAGTTGATGAGCAGACTGAAGAGCCTCGATGAGAAGATCAGAAGAGAAACGGATCTGAACGATCGACCCGTAAAAATTGTTCAAGTACTGGCCGTCCTCACGACTCTCACTTGCGGCCCTTTGTTTCTAATTATACACTCTTTGTATTATTACTTCACGTGTCCCGATGATATCTTCGCATCCGATTTGCTGCTTTATTACACGATAGCTCAGTCCTTGATCAATAGCTTCGTCTTTGATGTTGTCATCTATGTGTTGTATCACAGATTCGAGACGATAAACGAATTGATTGGACAATTGGACGAGAGATTCGACGCCCCGTGGATAGCGCACAAACTTAGACGCATCAGGGAGTTACATATCGGTGAGTGAAACTATTTGTAATATTATAGGTATCTCTTCTCCGAGTGTCAGCAAGGATTATTCTGTTATTACGGTTAGGTGTTATTATATAGTTACACATACTGCTAAAAAAATATTATAATTCTTGTCAAGGTGATTTGTAACATCCAATTGCAAATTATTACGCAGGAATCTGCGACGTGATCACAATGGTAAACGATATTTACGGTTTTCATCTTCTCTTTTGTTCGGCTAACTGCTTCACCATGGTTGTGGCCACGCTGTTTAGAATTTACATGAGCGTTGTTGAGAAAAACTACGCGTTTATGCTGATAAATAATATTCTTTGGATTCTGTACACCGCGCAATTCGGCCTGATGTGTTGGGTTTGTACACTCGCGCGTCGCGAATCCGATAACACCGGAATAATCATATACGGAATTGTGTTAAATTGGAAATCTGCGTGTCTTGGAAAACGAAATAGCGTCAAGTATCAACAAAATCTAGAATTGTCACTGAACAGCGAGCAAAATTCTAATCGAAGTAGCGGCTACAATCTAAGTTACGTCGTTATGGAAAACTTATTACGCAAAAACTTAAACCGAGATTGCGTCAGAAAGGAAGTCAATGATTTTTCGATTCAGCTTCAACAGCATCGCGTGGCATTTACGGCTCGTGATCTTTTCGAAATGAACAATGCTCTGCTTAGTGGGGTAAGTACGTCTCTTTTCTTATCTATCGTTTTGTGATTGAACACAGATTGTTTTTTCTCTCTTCACAGATTGCAATTAAGATATAATTAATCAACTTTTTTTTTCAGTTTGTCGGCGTAATTACTACCTACTTGATCATTCTCGTGCAATTTTATCGACCGGAAAATCTGAACGCTTAAATACAATAGAGAATGTTAACAAAAGCCGTCATTTAAAGTTTAGAGGAAAGAGAAGTGGAGGCAATAATATTAAACATCTAGTTTTTAATAATAAAATGTTTATATTGTAACAAACTTAACACTATACAATACTTTGTTCACAGCTCTTAAAAAATAAAAAATAAATGTTTGTGCAAAGAATAAATTAAAATGACTATGATGTTTGTGTGTATGCGGAATTTAACAATGTTTTCATAAATAATATAAAATAGTGTGGCATTGTTGAAAAAAAAACTGTATAAGAGAAAAAGGTCGGATATCAATTAATTTAATCAACTTCCTCAATGGTTGGTCCTGCGCCACCGGCTCCAGGATTGGCTCCTGGCCCACCAGCACCAGGGAAGCCGCCACCAGGCGCTCCACCGCTTTGATAAAGTTTCGTGACAATGGGATTGCAAACGGCTTCCAACTCCTTCTGTTTGTCGGCAAACTCCTCCTTCTCAGCTAATTGATTGGCGTCCAACCACGAGATAACTTCGTTGCACTTGGAGATTACTTTCTCTTTGTCGGATGCATTGACTTTGTCTTTGATTTTCTCGTCCTCCATCGTGCTCTTCATGTTAAAGCAGTACGACTCGAGAGCGTTCTTGGCGGCAACCCTATCTCGTTGCTGTTCATCTTCCGATCGGTATTTCTCGGCTTCGTTCACCATTCTCTCAATATCTTCTTTCGACAATCGACCCTTGTCGTTGGTAATTGTGATCTTGTTTTCTTTACCCGTAGATTTCTCGATCGCAGAGACGTTTAGTATACCGTTGGCATCAATATCGAAGGTGACTTCAATTTGTGGCACACCTCTAGGCGCCGGTGGTATTCCCGTTAATTCGAATTTGCCAAGAATGTTGTTATCTTTGGTCATCGCTCTTTCTCCCTCGTAGACTTGGATAAGTACTCCCGGTTGATTGTCGGAATATGTGGTGAATGTTTGCGTCTGCTTTGTAGGTATCGTGGTGTTCCTCTTAATCAGAGTGGTCATGACACCGCCAGCGGTCTCAATTCCCAACGACAGTGGGGTCACGTCCAGCAGAAGCAGATCTTGAACTTCTTCGGACTTGTCGCCATGCAGAATCGCCGCCTGAACAGCTGCGCCGTAAGCAACAGCCTCATCCGGATTGATAGATTTGTTCAATTCCTTGCCGTTAAAGAAATCTTGAAGAAGCTTCTGAATCTTTGGTATCCTGGTAGAGCCGCCGACTAGAACGATGCTGTGCACCTGAGCCTTGTCCATCTTTGCGTCTCTGAGTGCCTTCTCTACGGGTTCGAGAGTGCTTCTGAACAGATCGGCGCAAAGTTCCTCGAATCTGGCCCTGGTGATGGACGTGTAGAAATCAATGCCCTCAAACAGCGAATCAATCTCGATGCTCGCTTGCGTTGATGAGCTCAATGTTCTCTTTGCTCTCTCACAGGCTGTCCTCAGACGTCTCAGAGCTCTCTTGTTAGTGCTCAAATCCTTTTTGTATTTTCTCTTGAATTCTTGTACAAAGTGATTCACCATTCGATTATCAAAGTCTTCTCCGCCAAGATGCGTGTCGCCAGCTGTGGATTTCACTTCAAAGATGCCATCCTCGATTGTCAAGATTGATACATCAAAGGTGCCTCCGCCCAAGTCAAAGATCAGAACATTCTTTTCGCCTGAAGTCTTCTTATCAAGGCCATATGCTATTGCAGCCGCTGTCGGTTCGTTTATTATCCTGAGAACATTGAGACCAGCAATAGCGCCAGCATCCTTTGTTGCTTGTCTCTGAGAGTCGTTGAAGTAGGCAGGCACAGTAATAACAGCATTTGTTACATTTTTGCCAAGATATGCTTCGGCTGTCTCTTTCATTTTTGTTAAAACCATGGAAGAAACTTCTTCGGGGAAAAAGGTTTTTGTTTCACCCTTGTATGATACTTTGATCTTTGGTTTGCCTGCATCATTCACTACCGTAAACGGCCAGTGTTTCATGTCACTTTGCACCGTTGCATCATCAAATCGACGACCAATTAGACGTTTTGCATCTGTAAGTAAAAATTGAAAAAAAAATATATATAAGCTATCTTTCTTCACATTATCGTAAAAATTTTTTAAAATTTAAATAATTGTTTTCGTATACTTTATGTTCTACCTAAAAGTCTAAAAAAGTATTCCTATATTCAACAAAAAAAAAAATATATCGCGTGAGTCATTCTGATTTCGATCCAACAATGTGCGCGACAGCATTGAGCTGACACAAATTAGGATTACATAAAACCGCGAAGTATAAATATCAGATTGCGCTTGGCTACAATGTAAGGGATAAATATAGACGAGAGTGGAAAAAGGAGGAGAACAGATCGCATGCGCTTTGAATGAGCACTATATAAAGATATGCGCAATATACAAGAGAGATGAGCTAAGTATTCAAAAGTAATGATTCAAAAAAGTTTGTTCTCAAAAATTTAAAAATAATTCAACATGCGTGTGCAATATACGTCGCAAGATTTTAATCACGAGCCAATAACGTTTAAGATAAATAATAAAGCAAACAAAAAAAAGATGATGCGCAATAACTTACAAACTGCGTAGAAAATGCAAATTGTAGTGGAAAAACTTTTAACTTACCGAAAATAGTGTTGCTGGGATTCATAGCGACCTGATTTTTTGCCGCATCGCCAATGAGCCTCTCGGTGTCGGTGAAGGCAACGTAACTCGGTGTTGTCCTGTTACCCTGATCATTGGCGATAATCTCAACCTTTCCATGTTGGAAGACACCCACGCAAGAATACGTGGTGCCCAAGTCAATTCCAATTGCTGGTGCTTTCGACATTGTCTCTTTGTCTTGTTGATTCAAGATAATCAAACACTGAAACAAACAACATGCGACGTCAGTTACATATGTTTATCACGAAGTATCAATTTATTTTTCGAGCGATCGAAATTTGTACTCGAATGGAATTGTCACAAATTTATACACTAATATAAAAATAACATGAATCTATACAATTTGTCATTGATAATTTATTTTATTTTTTTTTTAATATTGACATTTATGGATTATTACATAAACTCGCTTGATTACTTTTCCAAAAATTTCATTCGCGCTAAGACACGATTATATCCCAAAAAAAAAAAAACTAAAATTAAATATATACAAAAAATGATATAATACAATTAACACTTACCTCGTAAAATTTTCCTTATCACGTCGACAATTTAAAAACTTCGCAAGTGCTCACTGAGAGTTTTCGCTTCGCTCAAGTTTACCACTTGTTCACCTTATAGCGTTTGTACTAAGACTGACGATGCGCTTCTAGGCGCAGCGCTTTTATAACCAATCATTCGTTCTAGAAGCTTCTGGCGATGACCAATCCTGAGAACTACTAGGAGTATCCAGACGTTTCTATTGGCGAACGCGTCCAGTACATGAGAAACAGAGAGATGTGCATGTGCGTTGTGCGCGCACTTGCAAGAGGATAGAGAAAGAGAGGAAATCACGCGTAGGAAGGTACTGGAACGAGCTGCGTGCTAAAAGATCTGCGACTATAATTAGCCTGTGCGCGAATCACGTTTCATTTAGACGTGTTACTGTTAGCGCGCTGATAAAACAATAAAGATCTGTGTGTTAAAAAATTTATCAGACTTGTATGACGTAATTTTTCGCGCACTTTCTAAACCAGGCGCGAAAACTCTAGACACAGAGTGCGCAACATTCTCGTTGCGTTTGCGCAGAAACGCGAAGAGTCTCTTATGTTCGAGCACATTCAAGAAAATTCAATAAAAATTTGTTGCTCAGTTCAATAAAAATTTTGAATTATTTTGCCCGAGAACGTTCATATTGTTCTGCCAATCTTTTGATAAGGTCATGTTTCATGATTTATCTTGCTATAATGATTAAAAAATATTTAAACGAGTAAAAAAGTAATGATATATCACAACAATAAAAAAATATTTAAACAAGTAAAAAAATAATGATATATCACAACTGTCTTTTTCATTGTTGCAACAATATGTTGTGTGCAGCGCATTATATGTATTTTACTTTGATAAAATAATATTGCAGATAATCAAGAGAGAGAGAGAAAGAATAATGTATATATATATATATTGATCTAAATAAATATGTATATGTATTGAATTCGGTATATTATTTATAGAGTCGAGTTAAATCTACCGAATATTCTACGAGAATTGCGCAAGCATATTTATTTCAGGATTGTCATGTAAAATATTCCGAGCAAATCTAATTTAAGTCCAATTGATTTGTACTGAATACACATGTGTATATATACATATACGTACAAACATATACGACAAAAATAACCGTTGTGAGTAAACAAGAATTTCTTTTTTTTTTTTTTTATCTATAATCATCGCTATTAATAACAAAACTTAAAATAACAAAACTTTAGACTAATTGACAGAAGGTTATGAAGAACGCTATTCTATCAGTTGTAATTACAGAAACGTACTGTTTGTTGTAATATGACCTAAAGCCCCTTGCACAATGGAAGGAATAGCGATAGCGATAGAAATAACACAGTTTTTAACACAGAATTCCAACTCGTCGGAAATTTTATCGCTATTGCTTATTCCGATTTTCTGATCTGCATTGATACATGTGTAGTTTTGTATATTAGATTCCGCTGTTCCTACCTTTATTTTTAAATATAAACTCTTTAAAACTTTTGTTATTTCTATCGCTATCGCTATTCCGTCCATTGTGCAAGGGGCTTAAAAGGCACAAAAGTCTAAAAAACGTCGTAAAGATGTCTAAAAAATACCTACAATAATTTAGACGTCTTTTCACTTAATCGGAAATTTACTTTTCTTTCTTTTTGTAGTAGAGTAGTCATACAAATATTTTTTTTCGAAACGATATAATTAATAATTAATAGAACAACATTTTTAATAATTATATATAAATTTATTTTACATATTGTTTTCGTTGTGCAATATCGAGCGGCTTATCCCTGTACGGCTTTATTCCGATTGGTAGACTAGCTGCTGGTAGATTGCTTGTCAGACATGACAAGGTAGCCTTTGTGGTCTGTTTGATAAACTGTCATGCAGGAAGTACTTCGACTGTTATCATTCTGTTAAACTCTCTACCATTTGTGCAGTGAAAAAGTAATCGTGTAGCGTGCAAGTAATAATATACGTGCGTTATGTGATACACAACTAAATAACCGTAAGATTTCGAGCTCATGCTCTTCGCGATTGTAAACATTAACTCTCACAATCGCGAATATCAGCAGGTCTTCCGTAATGAATACCTAGTAAGTATCTCTTCCTCTTTTATTTAAGTCTTATTGTCTCTTCGTAAAACAATACGTGGCACAAAAAAAGTAACACTTATCCAACTGATAAGCGTTGATTTACGTAAAAACCGATGGTTTCGAAAAGCGTATGTATAGCATGTAAGTACTGTTTTCAGAGTCTAAAATAAATTTGGTGTAGTCAATCAATAATATGGTTTTGATATTTCTCTGTGCTGTTAATAAAATGCCGGGTGTAAATTTATTATCTACCACTAATATTTCTTTACTAATATTTTTAATAACATAGAAGCTCACAAAACTTCTTTTTCTATTCTACATGTAGTAACAGAAATACATCAGGTGTATCAGGAAATGCCTTTGATTGCTGGGTTCAGAAATCTAACATGCATGATGATTCTGCTATCTTGAAGATGCAACATCAATTTTGGGTGACAAAGCAGTTTTTCTCTAGGAGATTAGGAAAGAAGGAAGATGAGTGTATTCTTTCTTCTGATGCGGAACTGGATGCAAAGTTAGAATTGTTTCGTAGCATCCAAGAGTCCTGTTCCTACTTACAAAGAGTTATTGACAGATATCAAGAAAGATTATGCAGTGCGTTCTAACATGGTTCTCTAACATAAAAATAACATATATATGATTAATAGTAACGTATATGTTTTTTTCTATTATTAACATATATCTATGTAATGATATTCTCTGAGATAATGTTAACCATTATGATATGGTAATTTGAATATTTTGCATATAGATTTGGCTCAGGAAGAAAATGCAATGGGACGTTTCCTAAAAGATGCTGGGAAGCAAGATAAAACTCGCGCTGGCAAAATGATGTCAGCGGTGGGAAAATCTTTATCTTATTCTGGTCAGCAGAGACTTGCATTGAGAGCTCCTCTAGGTCGGTTGTATCAGGAGGTTGAAACATTTAGGCAAAGAGCTATTGAGGATACACTACAAAATGTACAAGCTATGGAAAAAGCTCGCACAGAGTATCGAGCAGCTCTGTCATGGATGAAAAACATTTCTCAAGATTTAGATCCAGATACATCCAAACAAGTGGAAAGATTTAAAAAAGTTCAAGCACGTGTTAAGCAGTACGTTTTATTTTATATATTTATATATTTATAACAACTCTATTAATAAAAGTTTATTTTAATCATGTATATATACATATATATATATACACAAAATATTCCAACAAATTTATATTCACTATTTCTAGGGGCAAAATAGTTTTTGATAATTTGGCACTTGACTGTCTTCAAAAAGTTGACTTATTAGCGGCAGCGAGATGTAATATGTTCAGTCATGCCTTAGTTTTATATCAAACCACACTCTTAAATTTCACCAAAAAATCTGCACAAGCATATTCTACAATAGCGAATAGCTTCAAAGGCTATCAACGTTATGACTTCACAGTTGTACGGGAATTAGCTGAAACCTCTAGCAAATTAGCGCAAGAAACTGGTGGTGACGATGATCCGGAAGATAAAGACAAGTGAGTTTAAAGAATAAAGAAAGATAATGATCAATTATTTTTGCTTTGTTTCTTTTTTATAGATTGCCATTTTTTGACATGGACTACCACGATGACGTTGAGGAGGCCCAAGAGGCTGCTGCAAGTTCAGAAAACACATCGGATAAAAATGAACAAGCAGAAAAACTCGTGGATATAGAAAGCGAGGCAAAGGACATACTAGTAACTTCGGATATCACTACAAATTCCTCGAAGAATGGAATTGTGCATAATACTAATGATACAGAAAACACTAAAAGTCTCGAAGAATTTTTCGGAAATCTAATTTTGGAAAAAGATATATCCAATACTAAGGGACATTCGATTAATAAAACAAAAGAGAACGATCCTGAACTTAATAAAACTTCTGAGGAACAGAAGTTAGCGATGGATATATTTGGGGATTGCAATACAGATTTTATGACTAATTTGCCTTCTTCACCATTGGAGACCCAACAGCAACAGTCATTAAATTTATTGGTCTCCGAAAGCGCAGCGCTTTTCGACGAAATTCTGGACGATAAGCAACAAAGCGCGACCAGTGACTGGGAAGGCATGTCGCATGATACTTTTCTACCTCCAAGTATCTTGAAACAGAGTCTGGGAGATGCAGCATTGGGTATGGGACAGAAGACTACAACGCTAACCACAGATGAAAAAGTAAATATCTAGAACTAAATCCAATAGTAATTCTCTATTTTGTATTATTTTCTGCAACGCCTAATTTATTAGGTTTGCAATTGGGATTAAGTAAGATAGTAAGAGACATATTTGTGCTACGAGTAAAATAACATTATTACCCTTTTTTTTTTTTTAGAGAGTAGTAATAACATTACAATAATCTTGCTTGATTAATGTAACGATATTCTTTTTGTAGAAAAAGAATAAAACGGGCAAGCAAAAAGGTAATTCGTGGTTGGACTTATTTGCGGAGCTGGATCCATTGGCTAATAATCCAATGGAGAATTTTCCTGGTGATAGTAACGCTTCAGCTTAATTCATAAGGTATTTTAACTTTGATCTCTAATTATTTGATGTTTATAACAAGAGAAAAACTTATTTGCTGTCGCCGAGTACAATGAACGTAATTCAGTACTTTCATTTCGTACATTTGTATCGGTATTTTCCAGTTCAGCTTTTAACATTCCATTTTATTTTTAATGGAGTGTCATAAGAATAAGAAATCTATATTTGAATTCTATATATATATATATAAATTATATATATATAATTTTCCATATAAGCTAGAAATACACATACCAAAGATATAAAATGTAATATTTATTGAACATTTTTTATGTGCTAGTTATATGTTTTTTCTCTCAAATATATTACAAGATCTTCAATATAAATAAATTTATTATGGAATTCCTTGTAGCTCTGACGGACATTCCAATGTCTGTAAAGCTCGTATCAGATACATTGATCGATTGAGACGTGCACGTTAAAGATTAAAAAATCGTTTAATTAGATAATCTCAGTTTAACCTTATTCTTTCTAATTAGATCGTCATATTCGATCTTTGTTTAAAACCTTACCAGAAACCTAATAATCGGCTTTTTGCTGCCAGCGTTCTATTCGTGTTAAACCAAAAAAGTCCTTAATATATCATCAATATGAATAAAGTTTAAATGTGGTGCAATAAGATAAAATGGGATAATACTTCCAACTGTGTACTTAAAGAGTGTAGAAGTTTGTAAATAAATACGCATTCGCGCGCGGTAGATAAAAACAAGCAAGTCGAAAGTGTGCGGCGACTTTGTTCAAAGCGGTAGGTAGCATTATCATTCTCTAATCTTTTCTTTATATTATTATTATCTCATACGAGCTTTCATATATTCTAATTTTGAAATGTGTAAAAGAGTGTATTGCATATTATATGTTTCTATTCATTGTAAAGTTTATATTTTATGGTTTTTATTATTATACCTTCACTTATTGCACAACAATCCATATCTGACGCCTCTGCTTGTAAACTAATATTAGAAATTGATACATATCAATCAAGTCCGTCTACATAAAAAAAAACATTTGTTAATATGCTTTTTAGTAATTTTTATCTTTCTTTCTTTTCCTCTTTTTCTTAATATATACTTAAATAAAATAAATAATACTACGAACAACAGGTTACAGGCATAGGCTCAGAAATATCATTTTGTTTATGTTATTTTTATAACTTTCGAGTACTTATACATTGTCAACTAAAGCAACCGCAGTATTAAAGCTAAATTTGTATTTATGTAAAAAAAAAAAAAAAACGACACTGTAAATCATGACCTAATCCCTTTGTCGGCATTACGTTCCAAGTTTTCAAGCATCAATAAATTGCGCTAAGGCAGTCTTAACTCTGAAAGAGAAATAAAATAAAATAAATTTCGTATACAAAGAATTTGCAACATGCGATGTAACCAACTTATCTAATTTATAATAATATAACTTTGTCTTTCGTACTTCTCTAACAGTTGAGAATCATCTTTCGAATTATATAGTTGTTGCAAGATATGATAAACTCCTAATTCTTTCAAACGCGCCTGCCGTTGTATGGAGCCAGGATCATCTTTCCATACTAAGTTCTGAATACAGAAAGTAGCCGCAACTTGCAGCTTCACATTGCTATGCATCTAAATATGTACACCGAGACATAAAATTAATAGACGTTCAAAAAGATAAGTATTAAATTAACAAATTGTTCTATTTCTTTTTCCTATACTGTATATACAGATAATGTGTGGTTTAAAAATCCACACACAAAAGTTCTATTTGTTATCTAAAAATTCGAAATATAGATGAAATATTTATAACAGTGCATACAAACCATGTAATCTCTAAGTTTCTTAAGCACATCATCGTTAGCCATTATGTGATCTCTAGCTCGATCACCATCCGCCACATTCGCCAAAATGCAAAGTGCTTGCTCTTTGACGTCCGCCGGGTGTACTGGATCTTCCAATACTAGAATGACGGCTTGCATAACATGAGCAGCGTGCTCGCCCATGATACGATCTATATGAGCTTTAGTAGAGAGCAAATTTCGCAACAGGCCCAGTGTTTTCATCAAAACACCTAACTCTGGATCGGCCAAAAGACGAAAGATTTGATCGGTGCCCAAGCACGAGAGTATTTGTGACTTTATACGTTGCTCCGCTTGGAAAGCCACGTTCATTAGGGCCCAAATGCCGTTCAGTCGAAGTGCGGGGTCGGGGCGTTTAGTAAGAGAACATAATAATTCTACCCCGCCAGATTCGAGAATCGGTTCTTTGCTTGGACTAAACTCCAACAGTAAATTACATAAAGTACCGGAGGCGACAGTTAATAGATCATCTTCACTTTCGCCTCTACCTATAGTACAATAATGACAATAATGTTAATAAATAACTCATATAAAAGTCGGTATGATTGAATACTAATAAGAAAAACTAATTATAAGCATTGATCTCTTTATTTTTTTCCTGTTTGGGAAACAATCTTACAATGTAGAGAGAAAAAAAGTATATATAAGAATATATGTATTTCATATTTTTATCTACACGCATGAAAAAAATGTCTCGTTCCAAGTTCATTCTTTATATTGATATATCGTTAATGCCAGTCTTTTTTGTGTCTATTTTATAGAGTTCTTTATTCTTCTGTAAAATTATAATATCTGCTTTAATATGCAAAAATTCAAACTTTAATATACAAAAGCTCAATGAGCGACTTTTTTAATGCGTGTATTGTCTCAATTACAGTTCAGTTGGCTTATATAATATATAAAGAAAAATATAATTCACAATGCACAGAAATAAATAACGTCTTGGATATTGCACTTTTCCTTTTTCAAATATTGATTATTTCAAGATTTAAAGCTTTATATGTATATATATATATATATATATATGTATATATATATGTTATATATATGTTGTATCTCTCTTTTTTTTTTTACATGCAATATATACGCATGCAACATACATGTGTCTTAGCATTTATTGTAATAAGATTTCTATAATGATTTTTGTAAATGTGTTATCATACCCTCCAACCCTTTATCTGCTCCGTGCAGCAACTGCATGAGCGGTCTCCACACTGCATGATCTTGAAACGTAGTGCGAAGTTGTTGCACACTTCTCGAGAGAGAGTGCAGACATCTAACTGCGGCTAAACGAACACGAGATCCGCCAGGATCCTGAAGACCAGAGACAACTTGTTCCATAAGACTTTCTGTCTCGATGATACGCTTACGAATATCTTCGTCATTAGCACCAAGAGATGCAAATGCTCTAAATGCGGCTTGTCGCATATCTTGCGTTAGTGTTGCATCTTGTATCTGTAAAAAAAAACCAAATCGCACGTTTTTGTAAACATTTCAAACACCGATACAAATTAAAAACAACACTATTGTATTATATATGTTACCGTGAAAATTCTGTCAAAACCATATTTCACTAGGCAAAATTAGTTATAACACAGTCCCTTCATTAACACTTGTTTTAACTAATTAAATGTAAAATTCATTTTAAGTTTTTTCATTTATTTTTATTTATTAGGCAAAAACTAGTTAAGTAAAAGAAGTTAGAAGTGTTTCGACAAGTTCAGAGAAAAATTGTTCACTTGAACAATTCAAACATTTGAAATGTAGTACAATGTAAAAGTATGTTTGTTTTAGTAAACAAATGTTATAAACGAAGCTTACAGTTCCACCCAAGTTTTTAAGTTTCCACGCAAAGCGAAATTTTACATTAAAACTTCTTACGTTTTCAACTTCCTTTCCATTCTTCCAACTTTTATTTTTGTTTAGATAGAAGAGTACGAGAAGATGATATATATCCAAAAAAGAATGTATATTCTAGAGTTAAATTACTCACTTGTGGGTGTGGTCTCAGCAGTTCCGCCAGTGTTGGTATCAAATGATTACTGATAGACGCTAAACGCTGAAGATCTGTATCGACTTCAGTGAGATATGCGAGTGTCTCAGCCGCAGCAACTCTCTCGCGTGGTGGTCGATCTCGATGACATAGTCTAACAAGACAAGGTAAAGCACGATAGACCACTCGCGGGTCAGTAGCAGGTAATGCGCCAGCCCTGTGCATATACGCAATGCACCTGGCAGCTTCAAGTTGTATCAATGAACTTTTTTCGCGTCCCATTAATTGGCCTAGCGCTACAGGTACTAATCTGCCGTGAACAGTATTGCTTGTGCTTGCGGAAGCGACCATGGCGGATACCATATGATTCTGATAACACATATTTGCTAAGCAGGCTAGAGCTGGCAACTGAACATCAGCCAGAGGAGAATCCAACTGCATTGCAAGAGTTTCTACTGCTCCACCTTTGGATAGAGCATTTTGTTCTTCTGCGGTCTAATGAATATAATTTGCAATATTAATTTTCTTGCATTCCAGATATCTCTTATTTCATAAATTATAATTTGTTTTTACCTTACATGCTGTAGTTAAGATTGTTGCAACACAAACTTGACAGGTAACAGATCTACTCGCCAAAGCTAACATCCGTGGCACCAATGCAGGATCTTGGTAAATGGAATGAACTGGTGCTGCAGAATGCTGGAATAGTGTGCGCAGACATCGCAAACAGGCCTCATTCAATTGATCTAGTACCTTTGTCTTGCCGTCCATAGATATTTCCAAATTTGATGAAGAAAGCAGAACTTGGAGAAGCAATGGGACTACACCCAAATCTATAAGCGCTAATACATGTTGATCTGTACCCTTGGCTAAAGAGCCCAATGTCACAGCTGATTCTAATCTTATATGATCACTGACAGCACCAGATGTATCTCCAAGCAATTGCAACAGTCGAGGAACAACACCCTGAGCTATAACTGAGCCTTTTTGTCTGTTACTGCCAATCACAGAATTCTTCAGGCATCTAGAAATTCATTTTAAATATTAATATATTATTTTTATCAATTGAAAACAAAAGATAATACAATTTTTTTTTAAATGTTTTAGAAATTGAATTGGAATATAAAAGTTATAATTAAATATAATCATTCACTCACATAATTGCATCCAGACATTTCTGTGGATCAGATGAATAGAGTTCATCAATGTAGCTCCTGGAACTCTCAATATCCTAAAAAATCACAAAGTACATTTAATTCTTGCTTCACAGAGTAAAAAGTAATGCTCACGACAGAATCAAAGAAAAATCATCAGATAATCAATACTTGAAAACAAAAATTTTTTTTTTATTTGATCCGACTTCGAACTCACCATGTACGGCTGCATCACTGAGACCATTGTTGTGTTCGTTGTGTTCTCGTAAATTGATTGAATTATTCAATAACTGTCGCAAAATGTTCCAATTGCAAAAAGTACCGTGTTCGCGAATTATATAGAACGTTTATAACATGTGAATCATGAGATTCGGATTTGATGAACGCACCCAACCGTGCCAGGAAAACTGCAACTCCGCGTTCTCGCTTCTAAAAGAAGCTCGATTTGCCAATGATGCCAATGTCACGGACAACCGCACTGAAATATTGCGGCAAGTTTCCTAATGCTTTTGCGCTCTCGTTGTCAAAGTTTTGCGGAAGAAGAAATACAAGAAAACTGTGTGTTTTCCCAAACAATTTTGTTCTGTAATGTTTGATCACATTCACTCTATCTAGTGATCAGTCACAATGACGAGCGAACATCTGCAAGAGCAAGGTAAAAGTAAAAACGTTTATGCGACGGACAAATACAACACGAAGTACAGCAGCGAGCAGTGTTGCCAATACAAGCAAAGTTCCCCGCAATTTTTTCACTCATGTCCCCGCGAGTGGTTTGTTGGTGAACATGTTCACGTTAGCGGAGAGAAGACCATGAGAGCGGCCATGCCATTGTTGTTTTTTTTTACGACGGTTTCCAGCCGCTACTTTCAGCGCCGGGTTCCACTTTGCGTGGAAACTCATGAACTACGAAACGAGTTCCACTTTCAGGCGCATACGATACAATTGTATCTCGGTTAGAGTCCGTGCTACGTCCACTGTACTGTCAATAAGTAGAACTGCCAACCATCGAGAGCATCGGTGAGACGGAGGCACGCACACAAACGAAACCGTGTTCGTGTGCGGTGACGTCCAACGACATGAAATGAAACTCAGCGCTGAATAACATAATAAATTTTGGTGAATTAAAATTGTCAAGATATAATAATAATTGTTAAGTTTTATTACGTCAAGACATGATAAAAATTTGATGACTTAAAAATATATGCTCTCAGTTCTAGCCTCAGTTGCTTTGATCTTCCACGAAACTTGGGTCCTGTTCCGTTATTACTGGCGGTATTGAACAATCTATAGGATACGTCACGTGAACTTATAAATTTTCAGTACTGCCAGTAATAACGGAACAGGGGGTTGGACTCGTCCATGTAGAACAAAGGAGAATCGCATGTTGTGCTTTACCGCGCATTTCAATATGTTCAAACTCGAGCAATCACGAGTAAGTTCCACTTGGCGCAACAATCGCGAGCTTAGGTCGAGTTTACAATATTCTGTTGCATTGGTCACTTTACCAAACATAACCAATGCGATTGGACAATGTGGACGCGACCTACGCTTGCAATTGGTACGAGCGACAAGAAACGCCGAAGCTTTCTCTGTAATCGACGCGCAACTCGAGACGGAGCTTCTAGCATTCAAATCAGGTAGTTTTCACTATTTTTGTCATTTTTCACATAACTATTCGTGATATGCATGTACCACAAAGTGTCGGACGTTCGAAACAACAATTATTTAGTACCGCACACGCGTCGAAAACGATGCAAGGCTGTCAAAGTGTTTTGCGGCAGTAGCATTTCCAAGAACCCGGTAGAGCACTTCCAAGAACACGGTAGAGCATTTCCAAGAATGGTCAGCTCAAGTACGTTTCTTTTCTAATTGTTTTGTCATTTCTTCGCGTTTGTTGCTATCCAGCGCGCGAATATCGGTAGTTGGCGAAAATTAATACATGTCGCGAAGTGACGGGTGTACGCATTGATAAGTTGTATCGCAAGTAGAGCTTGCCGTCCGTCCTCTTTTTTCCCTGAACACCGTCTTTTTCTTGGAAATGCCGAAGACGGGTGGATTTTCCAAAGACGTCCGCGGTGATTTATGCTCGTCCGGTGTTTTAGGGAATCTTGTTGGTAAATATTTTACTTTATTTCTCTCGCGTTACTCCGAGGTTGGATAGCTATCCGTCCTCTTTTTTTCCCGGACATTTGATGGCTACCCTAATCGCAAGTGATAGTGAAGCATTACAATCAATTATGGCGCGGCCATTTTTTTTGTCAGTAATATTACGAATTCGTATTACGTCTTGACTATGAATTCAATTCACATATTGAAAATTCATACTTTTTTTGTAAATGTTTTGTATATTATAATTTTTATATAGTAGAGAAACAAAAAGTTACATGTACATATCAATGTATACATAATGAATTAATCGTAATAAATATGTTTACATATTTTACAGAGTCCAGAATTAGAAGGCAGTGTCAGGACATATCAAACAGTGTGTACAATTTGTAAACAAGAAAATGCATTATAAATGTAGAATTACTTGCAATTGAAAAAGTGTGAACCATGGCTTTTACCTGACTTATTTCTTCCAATTGGAGCTTGATTCCGGGAAGAAGGTACGTTTACATTTATTTATTTTGATAATCAAGTTTTTATTTGTTTATATTTATGTAGATTTTTCTATTAGCTGGCTGAAAGAAGAAAAGTGCAACAAGTGCAATGATCTGATTTCAAGTGATACTGTGGATCTTTTAAGAGGAAGAGAATCTTAAATCGGTAAGCTGAGAACAAATTTTCTGCGATTGTAGTTCACAGTTTACGACAATGGATATTTATTGATGAATAAACGCGACGAACGTTCGAATCCGCAACAACTATTAGCC